>NW_026047196.1:0-24381 GCF_023864345.2 Schistocerca serialis cubense
AAAATTGCCGTGACCAGAATTCGAACCTGGGTTATTGCGGCCACAACGCAATGTCCTAACCACTAGACGATCACGGCCATGGCCACGGAGGCGCCCGCGAAGGCAGCTGGCTGGAATGCAAGTGGCGATACCCAGCAAAGCCTAGGCCAAGGTGTACGCCACAGCAGTGTCAGACACGGTCTCCATCACATGTATACGAGCAAATGAACGTGCCTGCGCTGTCAGGACACTAACTACAGTGGTTAGCTGCATTCACCTCCGTGGCAATGTCTTGCAGTCCCCCAAGCCTCTTGACTACAGGTATGTGGCTGGATAACAAGTGGATAGACGCTTCATCTCTCTCGCCGTCAGGTGTTGCCGTGAATCATACTTAACGTAGCTTTCTGCACGCGTCAGCGTAGCGTCAGTCGAGCAAAGTCGAGACAAGTCGCATAAGAGGAGCAACAAAAACGCGCAATTCCGGTACCGGGAATCGAACCCGGGCCTCCTGGGTGAGAGCCAGGTATCCTAGCCACTAGACCACACCGGATAACGACGGCAGTGCTCTTTCCAGCGAACGCAGCAGCCACGCACGGTTAACTGACGACAACTGTAAAAAATCCACTCTCTCGCGTTATAGAACGGCGTGCTCCGGACGCATTTCGTGGAGACGAACGCCAGCAATGATGAGAGCAAAAGGTGCCTACAAATGCTGTCGTTGCACCACGCACTGTTCTACGACCATTCACCAAGCAGACGCTCACGCCTTGTTGTGCTGCTTCCTTTGCGGGCAATGAGTGCATCTGCCTTCGACACAGGAGACATTACACGCTTGGCAGCTGTGGGATTGGAACCCACGCCTCCGAAGAGAATGGTGCCTGACACCAGCGCCTTAGACCGCTCGGCCACGCTACCTACACAACACGCGCGTCACAAGAGCTGCGTCCTACCCCACGAGAACACACCGCAACGGCACAAAAATGAGACGTAAAAAGTGGCAACGGTGGGATTCGAACCCACGCCTCCGAAGAGACTGGTGCCTAAAACCAGCGCCTTAGACCGCTCGGCCACGTTACCGTTGCAGCAGCAGCGGCAAAACGTTTCCTTTGTACTACAAAGATCACTTCGAAATGGAAGTATCTTGGCATGTATTTCCACTGCTCTCCCACTGGAAGCGTCCCTTTAGGCCATCCACAGCAAGAAAAAGCCGTGCCCGCCGCATGGTAGCGACGCCACTTGTCTGTAGCTGTCGCAGTTAAGGAGACAGCGTCAAGAGACGTTTTCGTGCCGTGACCAGGTTTCGAACCTGGGCTTTCCGTAACCACTAAATTATCGTAGCTGTAACTGTCAGGCGGAGCTAGAATGCTCCATGTGTCAAACATATGTGAGCTCAAGGAGGTTACACTTGAAGAAAAAGCGGCAGGTTAACGCGATCACAGCGAAACCCCCGACAGCTACAGGACTCGAAACCGCGCCAACAGAGAGACTGGTGCCTTAAACCAGCGCCTTAAAGCGCTCGGCCACGCTACATGCGCTGCTTGGTGCGCCAGTGTTCCTAGCATTTGTACAAACAGTGCACGCCACAGCTTCCTGTTCTGCTGGGACTGGCTGCTCATCCATCGCACTTCAAACAACTGCCCTTTTCGACTACAGAGAGCAGCGGACGTCTGCGCTCTGGGAGGCGACATTACGTGTTGGGGATGAAGTGGTAGTGCAAACTGCGGCCTGCGGAACACGAGTGAAAAAATCAAGAGAGTACTGTCATTTCGAGTACTCGTCATTGCAACGGCAGCAAGGCAAAACTTTCAAAATTGCCGTGACCAGAATTCGAACCTGGGTTATTGCGGCCACAACGCAATGTCCTAACCACTAGACGATCACGGCCATGGCCACGGAGGCGCCCGCGAAGGCAGCTGGCTGGAATGCAAGTGGCGATACCCAGCAAAGCCTAGGCCAAGGTGTACGCCACAGCAGTGTCAGACACGGTCTCCATCACATGTATACGAGCAAATGAACGTGCCTGCGCTGTCAGGACACTAACTACAGTGGTTAGCTGCATTCACCTCCGTGGCAATGTCTTGCAGTCCCCCAAGCCTCTTGACTACAGGTATGTGGCTGGATAACAAGTGGATAGACGCTTCATCTCTCTCGCCGTCAGGTGTTGCCGTGAATCATACTTAACGTAGCTTTCTGCACGCGTCAGCGTAGCGTCAGTCGAGCAAAGTCGAGACAAGTCGCATAAGAGGAGCAACAAAAACGCGCAATTCCGGTACCGGGAATCGAACCCGGGCCTCCTGGGTGAGAGCCAGGTATCCTAGCCACTAGACCACACCGGATAACGACGGCAGTGCTCTTTCCAGCGAACGCAGCAGCCACGCACGGTTAACTGACGACAACTGTAAAAAATCCACTCTCTCGCGTTATAGAACGGCGTGCTCCGGACGCATTTCGTGGAGACGAACGCCAGCAATGATGAGAGCAAAAGGTGCCTACAAATGCTGTCGTTGCACCACGCACTGTTCTACGACCATTCACCAAGCAGACGCTCACGCCTTGTTGTGCTGCTTCCTTTGCGGGCAATGAGTGCATCTGCCTTCGACACAGGAGACATTACACGCTTGGCAGCTGTGGGATTGGAACCCACGCCTCCGAAGAGAATGGTGCCTGACACCAGCGCCTTAGACCGCTCGGCCACGCTACCTACACAACACGCGCGTCACAAGAGCTGCGTCCTACCCCACGAGAACACACCGCAACGGCACAAAAATGAGACGTAAAAAGTGGCAACGGTGGGATTCGAACCCACGCCTCCGAAGAGACTGGTGCCTAAAACCAGCGCCTTAGACCGCTCGGCCACGTTACCGTTGCAGCAGCAGCGGCAAAACGTTTCCTTTGTACTACAAAGATCACTTCGAAATGGAAGTATCTTGGCATGTATTTCCACTGCTCTCCCACTGGAAGCGTCCCTTTAGGCCATCCACAGCAAGAAAAAGCCGTGCCCGCCGCATGGTAGCGACGCCACTTGTCTGTAGCTGTCGCAGTTAAGGAGACAGCGTCAAGAGACGTTTTCGTGCCGTGACCAGGTTTCGAACCTGGGCTTTCCGTAACCACTAAATTATCGTAGCTGTAACTGTCAGGCGGAGCTAGAATGCTCCATGTGTCAAACATATGTGAGCTCAAGGAGGTTACACTTGAAGAAAAAGCGGCAGGTTAACGCGATCACAGCGAAACCCCCGACAGCTACAGGACTCGAAACCGCGCCAACAGAGAGACTGGTGCCTTAAACCAGCGCCTTAAAGCGCTCGGCCACGCTACATGCGCTGCTTGGTGCGCCAGTGTTCCTAGCATTTGTACAAACAGTGCACGCCACAGCTTCCTGTTCTGCTGGGACTGGCTGCTCATCCATCGCACTTCAAACAACTGCCCTTTTCGACTACAGAGAGCAGCGGACGTCTGCGCTCTGGGAGGCGACATTACGTGTTGGGGATGAAGTGGTAGTGCAAACTGCGGCCTGCGGAACACGAGTGAAAAAATCAAGAGAGTACTGTCATTTCGAGTACTCGTCATTGCAACGGCAGCAAGGCAAAACTTTCAAAATTGCCGTGACCAGAATTCGAACCTGGGTTATTGCGGCCACAACGCAATGTCCTAACCACTAGACGATCACGGCCATGGCCACGGAGGCGCCCGCGAAGGCAGCTGGCTGGAATGCAAGTGGCGATACCCAGCAAAGCCTAGGCCAAGGTGTACGCCACAGCAGTGTCAGACACGGTCTCCATCACATGTATACGAGCAAATGAACGTGCCTGCGCTGTCAGGACACTAACTACAGTGGTTAGCTGCATTCACCTCCGTGGCAATGTCTTGCAGTCCCCCAAGCCTCTTGACTACAGGTATGTGGCTGGATAACAAGTGGATAGACGCTTCATCTCTCTCGCCGTCAGGTGTTGCCGTGAATCATACTTAACGTAGCTTTCTGCACGCGTCAGCGTAGCGTCAGTCGAGCAAAGTCGAGACAAGTCGCATAAGAGGAGCAACAAAAACGCGCAATTCCGGTACCGGGAATCGAACCCGGGCCTCCTGGGTGAGAGCCAGGTATCCTAGCCACTAGACCACACCGGATAACGACGGCAGTGCTCTTTCCAGCGAACGCAGCAGCCACGCACGGTTAACTGACGACAACTGTAAAAAATCCACTCTCTCGCGTTATAGAACGGCGTGCTCCGGACGCATTTCGTGGAGACGAACGCCAGCAATGATGAGAGCAAAAGGTGCCTACAAATGCTGTCGTTGCACCACGCACTGTTCTACGACCATTCACCAAGCAGACGCTCACGCCTTGTTGTGCTGCTTCCTTTGCGGGCAATGAGTGCATCTGCCTTCGACACAGGAGACATTACACGCTTGGCAGCTGTGGGATTGGAACCCACGCCTCCGAAGAGAATGGTGCCTGACACCAGCGCCTTAGACCGCTCGGCCACGCTACCTACACAACACGCGCGTCACAAGAGCTGCGTCCTACCCCACGAGAACACACCGCAACGGCACAAAAATGAGACGTAAAAAGTGGCAACGGTGGGATTCGAACCCACGCCTCCGAAGAGACTGGTGCCTAAAACCAGCGCCTTAGACCGCTCGGCCACGTTACCGTTGCAGCAGCAGCGGCAAAACGTTTCCTTTGTACTACAAAGATCACTTCGAAATGGAAGTATCTTGGCATGTATTTCCACTGCTCTCCCACTGGAAGCGTCCCTTTAGGCCATCCACAGCAAGAAAAAGCCGTGCCCGCCGCATGGTAGCGACGCCACTTGTCTGTAGCTGTCGCAGTTAAGGAGACAGCGTCAAGAGACGTTTTCGTGCCGTGACCAGGTTTCGAACCTGGGCTTTCCGTAACCACTAAATTATCGTAGCTGTAACTGTCAGGCGGAGCTAGAATGCTCCATGTGTCAAACATATGTGAGCTCAAGGAGGTTACACTTGAAGAAAAAGCGGCAGGTTAACGCGATCACAGCGAAACCCCCGACAGCTACAGGACTCGAAACCGCGCCAACAGAGAGACTGGTGCCTTAAACCAGCGCCTTAAAGCGCTCGGCCACGCTACATGCGCTGCTTGGTGCGCCAGTGTTCCTAGCATTTGTACAAACAGTGCACGCCACAGCTTCCTGTTCTGCTGGGACTGGCTGCTCATCCATCGCACTTCAAACAACTGCCCTTTTCGACTACAGAGAGCAGCGGACGTCTGCGCTCTGGGAGGCGACATTACGTGTTGGGGATGAAGTGGTAGTGCAAACTGCGGCCTGCGGAACACGAGTGAAAAAATCAAGAGAGTACTGTCATTTCGAGTACTCGTCATTGCAACGGCAGCAAGGCAAAACTTTCAAAATTGCCGTGACCAGAATTCGAACCTGGGTTATTGCGGCCACAACGCAATGTCCTAACCACTAGACGATCACGGCCATGGCCACGGAGGCGCCCGCGAAGGCAGCTGGCTGGAATGCAAGTGGCGATACCCAGCAAAGCCTAGGCCAAGGTGTACGCCACAGCAGTGTCAGACACGGTCTCCATCACATGTATACGAGCAAATGAACGTGCCTGCGCTGTCAGGACACTAACTACAGTGGTTAGCTGCATTCACCTCCGTGGCAATGTCTTGCAGTCCCCCAAGCCTCTTGACTACAGGTATGTGGCTGGATAACAAGTGGATAGACGCTTCATCTCTCTCGCCGTCAGGTGTTGCCGTGAATCATACTTAACGTAGCTTTCTGCACGCGTCAGCGTAGCGTCAGTCGAGCAAAGTCGAGACAAGTCGCATAAGAGGAGCAACAAAAACGCGCAATTCCGGTACCGGGAATCGAACCCGGGCCTCCTGGGTGAGAGCCAGGTATCCTAGCCACTAGACCACACCGGATAACGACGGCAGTGCTCTTTCCAGCGAACGCAGCAGCCACGCACGGTTAACTGACGACAACTGTAAAAAATCCACTCTCTCGCGTTATAGAACGGCGTGCTCCGGACGCATTTCGTGGAGACGAACGCCAGCAATGATGAGAGCAAAAGGTGCCTACAAATGCTGTCGTTGCACCACGCACTGTTCTACGACCATTCACCAAGCAGACGCTCACGCCTTGTTGTGCTGCTTCCTTTGCGGGCAATGAGTGCATCTGCCTTCGACACAGGAGACATTACACGCTTGGCAGCTGTGGGATTGGAACCCACGCCTCCGAAGAGAATGGTGCCTGACACCAGCGCCTTAGACCGCTCGGCCACGCTACCTACACAACACGCGCGTCACAAGAGCTGCGTCCTACCCCACGAGAACACACCGCAACGGCACAAAAATGAGACGTAAAAAGTGGCAACGGTGGGATTCGAACCCACGCCTCCGAAGAGACTGGTGCCTAAAACCAGCGCCTTAGACCGCTCGGCCACGTTACCGTTGCAGCAGCAGCGGCAAAACGTTTCCTTTGTACTACAAAGATCACTTCGAAATGGAAGTATCTTGGCATGTATTTCCACTGCTCTCCCACTGGAAGCGTCCCTTTAGGCCATCCACAGCAAGAAAAAGCCGTGCCCGCCGCATGGTAGCGACGCCACTTGTCTGTAGCTGTCGCAGTTAAGGAGACAGCGTCAAGAGACGTTTTCGTGCCGTGACCAGGTTTCGAACCTGGGCTTTCCGTAACCACTAAATTATCGTAGCTGTAACTGTCAGGCGGAGCTAGAATGCTCCATGTGTCAAACATATGTGAGCTCAAGGAGGTTACACTTGAAGAAAAAGCGGCAGGTTAACGCGATCACAGCGAAACCCCCGACAGCTACAGGACTCGAAACCGCGCCAACAGAGAGACTGGTGCCTTAAACCAGCGCCTTAAAGCGCTCGGCCACGCTACATGCGCTGCTTGGTGCGCCAGTGTTCCTAGCATTTGTACAAACAGTGCACGCCACAGCTTCCTGTTCTGCTGGGACTGGCTGCTCATCCATCGCACTTCAAACAACTGCCCTTTTCGACTACAGAGAGCAGCGGACGTCTGCGCTCTGGGAGGCGACATTACGTGTTGGGGATGAAGTGGTAGTGCAAACTGCGGCCTGCGGAACACGAGTGAAAAAATCAAGAGAGTACTGTCATTTCGAGTACTCGTCATTGCAACGGCAGCAAGGCAAAACTTTCAAAATTGCCGTGACCAGAATTCGAACCTGGGTTATTGCGGCCACAACGCAATGTCCTAACCACTAGACGATCACGGCCATGGCCACGGAGGCGCCCGCGAAGGCAGCTGGCTGGAATGCAAGTGGCGATACCCAGCAAAGCCTAGGCCAAGGTGTACGCCACAGCAGTGTCAGACACGGTCTCCATCACATGTATACGAGCAAATGAACGTGCCTGCGCTGTCAGGACACTAACTACAGTGGTTAGCTGCATTCACCTCCGTGGCAATGTCTTGCAGTCCCCCAAGCCTCTTGACTACAGGTATGTGGCTGGATAACAAGTGGATAGACGCTTCATCTCTCTCGCCGTCAGGTGTTGCCGTGAATCATACTTAACGTAGCTTTCTGCACGCGTCAGCGTAGCGTCAGTCGAGCAAAGTCGAGACAAGTCGCATAAGAGGAGCAACAAAAACGCGCAATTCCGGTACCGGGAATCGAACCCGGGCCTCCTGGGTGAGAGCCAGGTATCCTAGCCACTAGACCACACCGGATAACGACGGCAGTGCTCTTTCCAGCGAACGCAGCAGCCACGCACGGTTAACTGACGACAACTGTAAAAAATCCACTCTCTCGCGTTATAGAACGGCGTGCTCCGGACGCATTTCGTGGAGACGAACGCCAGCAATGATGAGAGCAAAAGGTGCCTACAAATGCTGTCGTTGCACCACGCACTGTTCTACGACCATTCACCAAGCAGACGCTCACGCCTTGTTGTGCTGCTTCCTTTGCGGGCAATGAGTGCATCTGCCTTCGACACAGGAGACATTACACGCTTGGCAGCTGTGGGATTGGAACCCACGCCTCCGAAGAGAATGGTGCCTGACACCAGCGCCTTAGACCGCTCGGCCACGCTACCTACACAACACGCGCGTCACAAGAGCTGCGTCCTACCCCACGAGAACACACCGCAACGGCACAAAAATGAGACGTAAAAAGTGGCAACGGTGGGATTCGAACCCACGCCTCCGAAGAGACTGGTGCCTAAAACCAGCGCCTTAGACCGCTCGGCCACGTTACCGTTGCAGCAGCAGCGGCAAAACGTTTCCTTTGTACTACAAAGATCACTTCGAAATGGAAGTATCTTGGCATGTATTTCCACTGCTCTCCCACTGGAAGCGTCCCTTTAGGCCATCCACAGCAAGAAAAAGCCGTGCCCGCCGCATGGTAGCGACGCCACTTGTCTGTAGCTGTCGCAGTTAAGGAGACAGCGTCAAGAGACGTTTTCGTGCCGTGACCAGGTTTCGAACCTGGGCTTTCCGTAACCACTAAATTATCGTAGCTGTAACTGTCAGGCGGAGCTAGAATGCTCCATGTGTCAAACATATGTGAGCTCAAGGAGGTTACACTTGAAGAAAAAGCGGCAGGTTAACGCGATCACAGCGAAACCCCCGACAGCTACAGGACTCGAAACCGCGCCAACAGAGAGACTGGTGCCTTAAACCAGCGCCTTAAAGCGCTCGGCCACGCTACATGCGCTGCTTGGTGCGCCAGTGTTCCTAGCATTTGTACAAACAGTGCACGCCACAGCTTCCTGTTCTGCTGGGACTGGCTGCTCATCCATCGCACTTCAAACAACTGCCCTTTTCGACTACAGAGAGCAGCGGACGTCTGCGCTCTGGGAGGCGACATTACGTGTTGGGGATGAAGTGGTAGTGCAAACTGCGGCCTGCGGAACACGAGTGAAAAAATCAAGAGAGTACTGTCATTTCGAGTACTCGTCATTGCAACGGCAGCAAGGCAAAACTTTCAAAATTGCCGTGACCAGAATTCGAACCTGGGTTATTGCGGCCACAACGCAATGTCCTAACCACTAGACGATCACGGCCATGGCCACGGAGGCGCCCGCGAAGGCAGCTGGCTGGAATGCAAGTGGCGATACCCAGCAAAGCCTAGGCCAAGGTGTACGCCACAGCAGTGTCAGACACGGTCTCCATCACATGTATACGAGCAAATGAACGTGCCTGCGCTGTCAGGACACTAACTACAGTGGTTAGCTGCATTCACCTCCGTGGCAATGTCTTGCAGTCCCCCAAGCCTCTTGACTACAGGTATGTGGCTGGATAACAAGTGGATAGACGCTTCATCTCTCTCGCCGTCAGGTGTTGCCGTGAATCATACTTAACGTAGCTTTCTGCACGCGTCAGCGTAGCGTCAGTCGAGCAAAGTCGAGACAAGTCGCATAAGAGGAGCAACAAAAACGCGCAATTCCGGTACCGGGAATCGAACCCGGGCCTCCTGGGTGAGAGCCAGGTATCCTAGCCACTAGACCACACCGGATAACGACGGCAGTGCTCTTTCCAGCGAACGCAGCAGCCACGCACGGTTAACTGACGACAACTGTAAAAAATCCACTCTCTCGCGTTATAGAACGGCGTGCTCCGGACGCATTTCGTGGAGACGAACGCCAGCAATGATGAGAGCAAAAGGTGCCTACAAATGCTGTCGTTGCACCACGCACTGTTCTACGACCATTCACCAAGCAGACGCTCACGCCTTGTTGTGCTGCTTCCTTTGCGGGCAATGAGTGCATCTGCCTTCGACACAGGAGACATTACACGCTTGGCAGCTGTGGGATTGGAACCCACGCCTCCGAAGAGAATGGTGCCTGACACCAGCGCCTTAGACCGCTCGGCCACGCTACCTACACAACACGCGCGTCACAAGAGCTGCGTCCTACCCCACGAGAACACACCGCAACGGCACAAAAATGAGACGTAAAAAGTGGCAACGGTGGGATTCGAACCCACGCCTCCGAAGAGACTGGTGCCTAAAACCAGCGCCTTAGACCGCTCGGCCACGTTACCGTTGCAGCAGCAGCGGCAAAACGTTTCCTTTGTACTACAAAGATCACTTCGAAATGGAAGTATCTTGGCATGTATTTCCACTGCTCTCCCACTGGAAGCGTCCCTTTAGGCCATCCACAGCAAGAAAAAGCCGTGCCCGCCGCATGGTAGCGACGCCACTTGTCTGTAGCTGTCGCAGTTAAGGAGACAGCGTCAAGAGACGTTTTCGTGCCGTGACCAGGTTTCGAACCTGGGCTTTCCGTAACCACTAAATTATCGTAGCTGTAACTGTCAGGCGGAGCTAGAATGCTCCATGTGTCAAACATATGTGAGCTCAAGGAGGTTACACTTGAAGAAAAAGCGGCAGGTTAACGCGATCACAGCGAAACCCCCGACAGCTACAGGACTCGAAACCGCGCCAACAGAGAGACTGGTGCCTTAAACCAGCGCCTTAAAGCGCTCGGCCACGCTACATGCGCTGCTTGGTGCGCCAGTGTTCCTAGCATTTGTACAAACAGTGCACGCCACAGCTTCCTGTTCTGCTGGGACTGGCTGCTCATCCATCGCACTTCAAACAACTGCCCTTTTCGACTACAGAGAGCAGCGGACGTCTGCGCTCTGGGAGGCGACATTACGTGTTGGGGATGAAGTGGTAGTGCAAACTGCGGCCTGCGGAACACGAGTGAAAAAATCAAGAGAGTACTGTCATTTCGAGTACTCGTCATTGCAACGGCAGCAAGGCAAAACTTTCAAAATTGCCGTGACCAGAATTCGAACCTGGGTTATTGCGGCCACAACGCAATGTCCTAACCACTAGACGATCACGGCCATGGCCACGGAGGCGCCCGCGAAGGCAGCTGGCTGGAATGCAAGTGGCGATACCCAGCAAAGCCTAGGCCAAGGTGTACGCCACAGCAGTGTCAGACACGGTCTCCATCACATGTATACGAGCAAATGAACGTGCCTGCGCTGTCAGGACACTAACTACAGTGGTTAGCTGCATTCACCTCCGTGGCAATGTCTTGCAGTCCCCCAAGCCTCTTGACTACAGGTATGTGGCTGGATAACAAGTGGATAGACGCTTCATCTCTCTCGCCGTCAGGTGTTGCCGTGAATCATACTTAACGTAGCTTTCTGCACGCGTCAGCGTAGCGTCAGTCGAGCAAAGTCGAGACAAGTCGCATAAGAGGAGCAACAAAAACGCGCAATTCCGGTACCGGGAATCGAACCCGGGCCTCCTGGGTGAGAGCCAGGTATCCTAGCCACTAGACCACACCGGATAACGACGGCAGTGCTCTTTCCAGCGAACGCAGCAGCCACGCACGGTTAACTGACGACAACTGTAAAAAATCCACTCTCTCGCGTTATAGAACGGCGTGCTCCGGACGCATTTCGTGGAGACGAACGCCAGCAATGATGAGAGCAAAAGGTGCCTACAAATGCTGTCGTTGCACCACGCACTGTTCTACGACCATTCACCAAGCAGACGCTCACGCCTTGTTGTGCTGCTTCCTTTGCGGGCAATGAGTGCATCTGCCTTCGACACAGGAGACATTACACGCTTGGCAGCTGTGGGATTGGAACCCACGCCTCCGAAGAGAATGGTGCCTGACACCAGCGCCTTAGACCGCTCGGCCACGCTACCTACACAACACGCGCGTCACAAGAGCTGCGTCCTACCCCACGAGAACACACCGCAACGGCACAAAAATGAGACGTAAAAAGTGGCAACGGTGGGATTCGAACCCACGCCTCCGAAGAGACTGGTGCCTAAAACCAGCGCCTTAGACCGCTCGGCCACGTTACCGTTGCAGCAGCAGCGGCAAAACGTTTCCTTTGTACTACAAAGATCACTTCGAAATGGAAGTATCTTGGCATGTATTTCCACTGCTCTCCCACTGGAAGCGTCCCTTTAGGCCATCCACAGCAAGAAAAAGCCGTGCCCGCCGCATGGTAGCGACGCCACTTGTCTGTAGCTGTCGCAGTTAAGGAGACAGCGTCAAGAGACGTTTTCGTGCCGTGACCAGGTTTCGAACCTGGGCTTTCCGTAACCACTAAATTATCGTAGCTGTAACTGTCAGGCGGAGCTAGAATGCTCCATGTGTCAAACATATGTGAGCTCAAGGAGGTTACACTTGAAGAAAAAGCGGCAGGTTAACGCGATCACAGCGAAACCCCCGACAGCTACAGGACTCGAAACCGCGCCAACAGAGAGACTGGTGCCTTAAACCAGCGCCTTAAAGCGCTCGGCCACGCTACATGCGCTGCTTGGTGCGCCAGTGTTCCTAGCATTTGTACAAACAGTGCACGCCACAGCTTCCTGTTCTGCTGGGACTGGCTGCTCATCCATCGCACTTCAAACAACTGCCCTTTTCGACTACAGAGAGCAGCGGACGTCTGCGCTCTGGGAGGCGACATTACGTGTTGGGGATGAAGTGGTAGTGCAAACTGCGGCCTGCGGAACACGAGTGAAAAAATTAAGAGAGTACTGTCATTTCGAGTACTCGTCATTGCAACGGCAGCAAGGCAAAACTTTCAAAATTGCCGTGACCAGAATTCGAACCTGGGTTATTGCGGCCACAACGCAATGTCCTAACCACTAGACGATCACGGCCATGGCCACGGAGGCGCCCGCGAAGGCAGCTGGCTGGAATGCAAGTGGCGATACCCAGCAAAGCCTAGGCCAAGGTGTACGCCACAGCAGTGTCAGACACGGTCTCCATCACATGTATACGAGCAAATGAACGTGCCTGCGCTGTCAGGACACTAACTACAGTGGTTAGCTGCATTCACCTCCGTGGCAATGTCTTGCAGTCCCCCAAGCCTCTTGACTACAGGTATGTGGCTGGATAACAAGTGGATAGACGCTTCATCTCTCTCGCCGTCAGGTGTTGCCGTGAATCATACTTAACGTAGCTTTCTGCACGCGTCAGCGTAGCGTCAGTCGAGCAAAGTCGAGACAAGTCGCATAAGAGGAGCAACAAAAACGCGCAATTCCGGTACCGGGAATCGAACCCGGGCCTCCTGGGTGAGAGCCAGGTATCCTAGCCACTAGACCACACCGGATAACGACGGCAGTGCTCTTTCCAGCGAACGCAGCAGCCACGCACGGTTAACTGACGACAACTGTAAAAAATCCACTCTCTCGCGTTATAGAACGGCGTGCTCCGGACGCATTTCGTGGAGACGAACGCCAGCAATGATGAGAGCAAAAGGTGCCTACAAATGCTGTCGTTGCACCACGCACTGTTCTACGACCATTCACCAAGCAGACGCTCACGCCTTGTTGTGCTGCTTCCTTTGCGGGCAATGAGTGCATCTGCCTTCGACACAGGAGACATTACACGCTTGGCAGCTGTGGGATTGGAACCCACGCCTCCGAAGAGAATGGTGCCTGACACCAGCGCCTTAGACCGCTCGGCCACGCTACCTACACAACACGCGCGTCACAAGAGCTGCGTCCTACCCCACGAGAACACACCGCAACGGCACAAAAATGAGACGTAAAAAGTGGCAACGGTGGGATTCGAACCCACGCCTCCGAAGAGACTGGTGCCTAAAACCAGCGCCTTAGACCGCTCGGCCACGTTACCGTTGCAGCAGCAGCGGCAAAACGTTTCCTTTGTACTACAAAGATCACTTCGAAATGGAAGTATCTTGGCATGTATTTCCACTGCTCTCCCACTGGAAGCGTCCCTTTAGGCCATCCACAGCAAGAAAAAGCCGTGCCCGCCGCATGGTAGCGACGCCACTTGTCTGTAGCTGTCGCAGTTAAGGAGACAGCGTCAAGAGACGTTTTCGTGCCGTGACCAGGTTTCGAACCTGGGCTTTCCGTAACCACTAAATTATCGTAGCTGTAACTGTCAGGCGGAGCTAGAATGCTCCATGTGTCAAACATATGTGAGCTCAAGGAGGTTACACTTGAAGAAAAAGCGGCAGGTTAACGCGATCACAGCGAAACCCCCGACAGCTACAGGACTCGAAACCGCGCCAACAGAGAGACTGGTGCCTTAAACCAGCGCCTTAAAGCGCTCGGCCACGCTACATGCGCTGCTTGGTGCGCCAGTGTTCCTAGCATTTGTACAAACAGTGCACGCCACAGCTTCCTGTTCTGCTGGGACTGGCTGCTCATCCATCGCACTTCAAACAACTGCCCTTTTCGACTACAGAGAGCA
The DNA here is from genome assembly GCF_023864345.2 of Schistocerca serialis cubense. Taxonomy (NCBI): domain Eukaryota; kingdom Metazoa; phylum Arthropoda; class Insecta; order Orthoptera; family Acrididae; genus Schistocerca; species Schistocerca serialis. The sequence continues at coordinate 14,141 of NW_026047196.1, forward strand.
GCGGACGTCTGCGCTCTGGGAGGCGACATTACGTGTTGGGGATGAAGTGGTAGTGCAAACTGCGGCCTGCGGAACACGAGTGAAAAAATCAAGAGAGTACTGTCATTTCGAGTACTCGTCATTGCAACGGCAGCAAGGCAAAACTTTCAAAATTGCCGTGACCAGAATTCGAACCTGGGTTATTGCGGCCACAACGCAATGTCCTAACCACTAGACGATCACGGCCATGGCCACGGAGGCGCCCGCGAAGGCAGCTGGCTGGAATGCAAGTGGCGATACCCAGCAAAGCCTAGGCCAAGGTGTACGCCACAGCAGTGTCAGACACGGTCTCCATCACATGTATACGAGCAAATGAACGTGCCTGCGCTGTCAGGACACTAACTACAGTGGTTAGCTGCATTCACCTCCGTGGCAATGTCTTGCAGTCCCCCAAGCCTCTTGACTACAGGTATGTGGCTGGATAACAAGTGGATAGACGCTTCATCTCTCTCGCCGTCAGGTGTTGCCGTGAATCATACTTAACGTAGCTTTCTGCACGCGTCAGCGTAGCGTCAGTCGAGCAAAGTCGAGACAAGTCGCATAAGAGGAGCAACAAAAACGCGCAATTCCGGTACCGGGAATCGAACCCGGGCCTCCTGGGTGAGAGCCAGGTATCCTAGCCACTAGACCACACCGGATAACGACGGCAGTGCTCTTTCCAGCGAACGCAGCAGCCACGCACGGTTAACTGACGACAACTGTAAAAAATCCACTCTCTCGCGTTATAGAACGGCGTGCTCCGGACGCATTTCGTGGAGACGAACGCCAGCAATGATGAGAGCAAAAGGTGCCTACAAATGCTGTCGTTGCACCACGCACTGTTCTACGACCATTCACCAAGCAGACGCTCACGCCTTGTTGTGCTGCTTCCTTTGCGGGCAATGAGTGCATCTGCCTTCGACACAGGAGACATTACACGCTTGGCAGCTGTGGGATTGGAACCCACGCCTCCGAAGAGAATGGTGCCTGACACCAGCGCCTTAGACCGCTCGGCCACGCTACCTACACAACACGCGCGTCACAAGAGCTGCGTCCTACCCCACGAGAACACACCGCAACGGCACAAAAATGAGACGTAAAAAGTGGCAACGGTGGGATTCGAACCCACGCCTCCGAAGAGACTGGTGCCTAAAACCAGCGCCTTAGACCGCTCGGCCACGTTACCGTTGCAGCAGCAGCGGCAAAACGTTTCCTTTGTACTACAAAGATCACTTCGAAATGGAAGTATCTTGGCATGTATTTCCACTGCTCTCCCACTGGAAGCGTCCCTTTAGGCCATCCACAGCAAGAAAAAGCCGTGCCCGCCGCATGGTAGCGACGCCACTTGTCTGTAGCTGTCGCAGTTAAGGAGACAGCGTCAAGAGACGTTTTCGTGCCGTGACCAGGTTTCGAACCTGGGCTTTCCGTAACCACTAAATTATCGTAGCTGTAACTGTCAGGCGGAGCTAGAATGCTCCATGTGTCAAACATATGTGAGCTCAAGGAGGTTACACTTGAAGAAAAAGCGGCAGGTTAACGCGATCACAGCGAAACCCCCGACAGCTACAGGACTCGAAACCGCGCCAACAGAGAGACTGGTGCCTTAAACCAGCGCCTTAAAGCGCTCGGCCACGCTACATGCGCTGCTTGGTGCGCCAGTGTTCCTAGCATTTGTACAAACAGTGCACGCCACAGCTTCCTGTTCTGCTGGGACTGGCTGCTCATCCATCGCACTTCAAACAACTGCCCTTTTCGACTACAGAGAGCAGCGGACGTCTGCGCTCTGGGAGGCGACATTACGTGTTGGGGATGAAGTGGTAGTGCAAACTGCGGCCTGCGGAACACGAGTGAAAAAATCAAGAGAGTACTGTCATTTCGAGTACTCGTCATTGCAACGGCAGCAAGGCAAAACTTTCAAAATTGCCGTGACCAGAATTCGAACCTGGGTTATTGCGGCCACAACGCAATGTCCTAACCACTAGACGATCACGGCCATGGCCACGGAGGCGCCCGCGAAGGCAGCTGGCTGGAATGCAAGTGGCGATACCCAGCAAAGCCTAGGCCAAGGTGTACGCCACAGCAGTGTCAGACACGGTCTCCATCACATGTATACGAGCAAATGAACGTGCCTGCGCTGTCAGGACACTAACTACAGTGGTTAGCTGCATTCACCTCCGTGGCAATGTCTTGCAGTCCCCCAAGCCTCTTGACTACAGGTATGTGGCTGGATAACAAGTGGATAGACGCTTCATCTCTCTCGCCGTCAGGTGTTGCCGTGAATCATACTTAACGTAGCTTTCTGCACGCGTCAGCGTAGCGTCAGTCGAGCAAAGTCGAGACAAGTCGCATAAGAGGAGCAACAAAAACGCGCAATTCCGGTACCGGGAATCGAACCCGGGCCTCCTGGGTGAGAGCCAGGTATCCTAGCCACTAGACCACACCGGATAACGACGGCAGTGCTCTTTCCAGCGAACGCAGCAGCCACGCACGGTTAACTGACGACAACTGTAAAAAATCCACTCTCTCGCGTTATAGAACGGCGTGCTCCGGACGCATTTCGTGGAGACGAACGCCAGCAATGATGAGAGCAAAAGGTGCCTACAAATGCTGTCGTTGCACCACGCACTGTTCTACGACCATTCACCAAGCAGACGCTCACGCCTTGTTGTGCTGCTTCCTTTGCGGGCAATGAGTGCATCTGCCTTCGACACAGGAGACATTACACGCTTGGCAGCTGTGGGATTGGAACCCACGCCTCCGAAGAGAATGGTGCCTGACACCAGCGCCTTAGACCGCTCGGCCACGCTACCTACACAACACGCGCGTCACAAGAGCTGCGTCCTACCCCACGAGAACACACCGCAACGGCACAAAAATGAGACGTAAAAAGTGGCAACGGTGGGATTCGAACCCACGCCTCCGAAGAGACTGGTGCCTAAAACCAGCGCCTTAGACCGCTCGGCCACGTTACCGTTGCAGCAGCAGCGGCAAAACGTTTCCTTTGTACTACAAAGATCACTTCGAAATGGAAGTATCTTGGCATGTATTTCCACTGCTCTCCCACTGGAAGCGTCCCTTTAGGCCATCCACAGCAAGAAAAAGCCGTGCCCGCCGCATGGTAGCGACGCCACTTGTCTGTAGCTGTCGCAGTTAAGGAGACAGCGTCAAGAGACGTTTTCGTGCCGTGACCAGGTTTCGAACCTGGGCTTTCCGTAACCACTAAATTATCGTAGCTGTAACTGTCAGGCGGAGCTAGAATGCTCCATGTGTCAAACATATGTGAGCTCAAGGAGGTTACACTTGAAGAAAAAGCGGCAGGTTAACGCGATCACAGCGAAACCCCCGACAGCTACAGGACTCGAAACCGCGCCAACAGAGAGACTGGTGCCTTAAACCAGCGCCTTAAAGCGCTCGGCCACGCTACATGCGCTGCTTGGTGCGCCAGTGTTCCTAGCATTTGTACAAACAGTGCACGCCACAGCTTCCTGTTCTGCTGGGACTGGCTGCTCATCCATCGCACTTCAAACAACTGCCCTTTTCGACTACAGAGAGCAGCGGACGTCTGCGCTCTGGGAGGCGACATTACGTGTTGGGGATGAAGTGGTAGTGCAAACTGCGGCCTGCGGAACACGAGTGAAAAAATCAAGAGAGTACTGTCATTTCGAGTACTCGTCATTGCAACGGCAGCAAGGCAAAACTTTCAAAATTGCCGTGACCAGAATTCGAACCTGGGTTATTGCGGCCACAACGCAATGTCCTAACCACTAGACGATCACGGCCATGGCCACGGAGGCGCCCGCGAAGGCAGCTGGCTGGAATGCAAGTGGCGATACCCAGCAAAGCCTAGGCCAAGGTGTACGCCACAGCAGTGTCAGACACGGTCTCCATCACATGTATACGAGCAAATGAACGTGCCTGCGCTGTCAGGACACTAACTACAGTGGTTAGCTGCATTCACCTCCGTGGCAATGTCTTGCAGTCCCCCAAGCCTCTTGACTACAGGTATGTGGCTGGATAACAAGTGGATAGACGCTTCATCTCTCTCGCCGTCAGGTGTTGCCGTGAATCATACTTAACGTAGCTTTCTGCACGCGTCAGCGTAGCGTCAGTCGAGCAAAGTCGAGACAAGTCGCATAAGAGGAGCAACAAAAACGCGCAATTCCGGTACCGGGAATCGAACCCGGGCCTCCTGGGTGAGAGCCAGGTATCCTAGCCACTAGACCACACCGGATAACGACGGCAGTGCTCTTTCCAGCGAACGCAGCAGCCACGCACGGTTAACTGACGACAACTGTAAAAAATCCACTCTCTCGCGTTATAGAACGGCGTGCTCCGGACGCATTTCGTGGAGACGAACGCCAGCAATGATGAGAGCAAAAGGTGCCTACAAATGCTGTCGTTGCACCACGCACTGTTCTACGACCATTCACCAAGCAGACGCTCACGCCTTGTTGTGCTGCTTCCTTTGCGGGCAATGAGTGCATCTGCCTTCGACACAGGAGACATTACACGCTTGGCAGCTGTGGGATTGGAACCCACGCCTCCGAAGAGAATGGTGCCTGACACCAGCGCCTTAGACCGCTCGGCCACGCTACCTACACAACACGCGCGTCACAAGAGCTGCGTCCTACCCCACGAGAACACACCGCAACGGCACAAAAATGAGACGTAAAAAGTGGCAACGGTGGGATTCGAACCCACGCCTCCGAAGAGACTGGTGCCTAAAACCAGCGCCTTAGACCGCTCGGCCACGTTACCGTTGCAGCAGCAGCGGCAAAACGTTTCCTTTGTACTACAAAGATCACTTCGAAATGGAAGTATCTTGGCATGTATTTCCACTGCTCTCCCACTGGAAGCGTCCCTTTAGGCCATCCACAGCAAGAAAAAGCCGTGCCCGCCGCATGGTAGCGACGCCACTTGTCTGTAGCTGTCGCAGTTAAGGAGACAGCGTCAAGAGACGTTTTCGTGCCGTGACCAGGTTTCGAACCTGGGCTTTCCGTAACCACTAAATTATCGTAGCTGTAACTGTCAGGCGGAGCTAGAATGCTCCATGTGTCAAACATATGTGAGCTCAAGGAGGTTACACTTGAAGAAAAAGCGGCAGGTTAACGCGATCACAGCGAAACCCCCGACAGCTACAGGACTCGAAACCGCGCCAACAGAGAGACTGGTGCCTTAAACCAGCGCCTTAAAGCGCTCGGCCACGCTACATGCGCTGCTTGGTGCGCCAGTGTTCCTAGCATTTGTACAAACAGTGCACGCCACAGCTTCCTGTTCTGCTGGGACTGGCTGCTCATCCATCGCACTTCAAACAACTGCCCTTTTCGACTACAGAGAGCAGCGGACGTCTGCGCTCTGGGAGGCGACATTACGTGTTGGGGATGAAGTGGTAGTGCAAACTGCGGCCTGCGGAACACGAGTGAAAAAATCAAGAGAGTACTGTCATTTCGAGTACTCGTCATTGCAACGGCAGCAAGGCAAAACTTTCAAAATTGCCGTGACCAGAATTCGAACCTGGGTTATTGCGGCCACAACGCAATGTCCTAACCACTAGACGATCACGGCCATGGCCACGGAGGCGCCCGCGAAGGCAGCTGGCTGGAATGCAAGTGGCGATACCCAGCAAAGCCTAGGCCAAGGTGTACGCCACAGCAGTGTCAGACACGGTCTCCATCACATGTATACGAGCAAATGAACGTGCCTGCGCTGTCAGGACACTAACTACAGTGGTTAGCTGCATTCACCTCCGTGGCAATGTCTTGCAGTCCCCCAAGCCTCTTGACTACAGGTATGTGGCTGGATAACAAGTGGATAGACGCTTCATCTCTCTCGCCGTCAGGTGTTGCCGTGAATCATACTTAACGTAGCTTTCTGCACGCGTCAGCGTAGCGTCAGTCGAGCAAAGTCGAGACAAGTCGCATAAGAGGAGCAACAAAAACGCGCAATTCCGGTACCGGGAATCGAACCCGGGCCTCCTGGGTGAGAGCCAGGTATCCTAGCCACTAGACCACACCGGATAACGACGGCAGTGCTCTTTCCAGCGAACGCAGCAGCCACGCACGGTTAACTGACGACAACTGTAAAAAATCCACTCTCTCGCGTTATAGAACGGCGTGCTCCGGACGCATTTCGTGGAGACGAACGCCAGCAATGATGAGAGCAAAAGGTGCCTACAAATGCTGTCGTTGCACCACGCACTGTTCTACGACCATTCACCAAGCAGACGCTCACGCCTTGTTGTGCTGCTTCCTTTGCGGGCAATGAGTGCATCTGCCTTCGACACAGGAGACATTACACGCTTGGCAGCTGTGGGATTGGAACCCACGCCTCCGAAGAGAATGGTGCCTGACACCAGCGCCTTAGACCGCTCGGCCACGCTACCTACACAACACGCGCGTCACAAGAGCTGCGTCCTACCCCACGAGAACACACCGCAACGGCACAAAAATGAGACGTAAAAAGTGGCAACGGTGGGATTCGAACCCACGCCTCCGAAGAGACTGGTGCCTAAAACCAGCGCCTTAGACCGCTCGGCCACGTTACCGTTGCAGCAGCAGCGGCAAAACGTTTCCTTTGTACTACAAAGATCACTTCGAAATGGAAGTATCTTGGCATGTATTTCCACTGCTCTCCCACTGGAAGCGTCCCTTTAGGCCATCCACAGCAAGAAAAAGCCGTGCCCGCCGCATGGTAGCGACGCCACTTGTCTGTAGCTGTCGCAGTTAAGGAGACAGCGTCAAGAGACGTTTTCGTGCCGTGACCAGGTTTCGAACCTGGGCTTTCCGTAACCACTAAATTATCGTAGCTGTAACTGTCAGGCGGAGCTAGAATGCTCCATGTGTCAAACATATGTGAGCTCAAGGAGGTTACACTTGAAGAAAAAGCGGCAGGTTAACGCGATCACAGCGAAACCCCCGACAGCTACAGGACTCGAAACCGCGCCAACAGAGAGACTGGTGCCTTAAACCAGCGCCTTAAAGCGCTCGGCCACGCTACATGCGCTGCTTGGTGCGCCAGTGTTCCTAGCATTTGTACAAACAGTGCACGCCACAGCTTCCTGTTCTGCTGGGACTGGCTGCTCATCCATCGCACTTCAAACAACTGCCCTTTTCGACTACAGAGAGCAGCGGACGTCTGCGCTCTGGGAGGCGACATTACGTGTTGGGGATGAAGTGGTAGTGCAAACTGCGGCCTGCGGAACACGAGTGAAAAAATCAAGAGAGTACTGTCATTTCGAGTACTCGTCATTGCAACGGCAGCAAGGCAAAACTTTCAAAATTGCCGTGACCAGAATTCGAACCTGGGTTATTGCGGCCACAACGCAATGTCCTAACCACTAGACGATCACGGCCATGGCCACGGAGGCGCCCGCGAAGGCAGCTGGCTGGAATGCAAGTGGCGATACCCAGCAAAGCCTAGGCCAAGGTGTACGCCACAGCAGTGTCAGACACGGTCTCCATCACATGTATACGAGCAAATGAACGTGCCTGCGCTGTCAGGACACTAACTACAGTGGTTAGCTGCATTCACCTCCGTGGCAATGTCTTGCAGTCCCCCAAGCCTCTTGACTACAGGTATGTGGCTGGATAACAAGTGGATAGACGCTTCATCTCTCTCGCCGTCAGGTGTTGCCGTGAATCATACTTAACGTAGCTTTCTGCACGCGTCAGCGTAGCGTCAGTCGAGCAAAGTCGAGACAAGTCGCATAAGAGGAGCAACAAAAACGCGCAATTCCGGTACCGGGAATCGAACCCGGGCCTCCTGGGTGAGAGCCAGGTATCCTAGCCACTAGACCACACCGGATAACGACGGCAGTGCTCTTTCCAGCGAACGCAGCAGCCACGCACGGTTAACTGACGACAACTGTAAAAAATCCACTCTCTCGCGTTATAGAACGGCGTGCTCCGGACGCATTTCGTGGAGACGAACGCCAGCAATGATGAGAGCAAAAGGTGCCTACAAATGCTGTCGTTGCACCACGCACTGTTCTACGACCATTCACCAAGCAGACGCTCACGCCTTGTTGTGCTGCTTCCTTTGCGGGCAATGAGTGCATCTGCCTTCGACACAGGAGACATTACACGCTTGGCAGCTGTGGGATTGGAACCCACGCCTCCGAAGAGAATGGTGCCTGACACCAGCGCCTTAGACCGCTCGGCCACGCTACCTACACAACACGCGCGTCACAAGAGCTGCGTCCTACCCCACGAGAACACACCGCAACGGCACAAAAATGAGACGTAAAAAGTGGCAACGGTGGGATTCGAACCCACGCCTCCGAAGAGACTGGTGCCTAAAACCAGCGCCTTAGACCGCTCGGCCACGTTACCGTTGCAGCAGCAGCGGCAAAACGTTTCCTTTGTACTACAAAGATCACTTCGAAATGGAAGTATCTTGGCATGTATTTCCACTGCTCTCCCACTGGAAGCGTCCCTTTAGGCCATCCACAGCAAGAAAAAGCCGTGCCCGCCGCATGGTAGCGACGCCACTTGTCTGTAGCTGTCGCAGTTAAGGAGACAGCGTCAAGAGACGTTTTCGTGCCGTGACCAGGTTTCGAACCTGGGCTTTCCGTAACCACTAAATTATCGTAGCTGTAACTGTCAGGCGGAGCTAGAATGCTCCATGTGTCAAACATATGTGAGCTCAAGGAGGTTACACTTGAAGAAAAAGCGGCAGGTTAACGCGATCACAGCGAAACCCCCGACAGCTACAGGACTCGAAACCGCGCCAACAGAGAGACTGGTGCCTTAAACCAGCGCCTTAAAGCGCTCGGCCACGCTACATGCGCTGCTTGGTGCGCCAGTGTTCCTAGCATTTGTACAAACAGTGCACGCCACAGCTTCCTGTTCTGCTGGGACTGGCTGCTCATCCATCGCACTTCAAACAACTGCCCTTTTCGACTACAGAGAGCAGCGGACGTCTGCGCTCTGGGAGGCGACATTACGTGTTGGGGATGAAGTGGTAGTGCAAACTGCGGCCTGCGGAACACGAGTGAAAAAATCAAGAGAGTACTGTCATTTCGAGTACTCGTCATTGCAACGGCAGCAAGGCAAAACTTTCAAAATTGCCGTGACCAGAATTCGAACCTGGGTTATTGCGGCCACAACGCAATGTCCTAACCACTAGACGATCACGGCCATGGCCACGGAGGCGCCCGCGAAGGCAGCTGGCTGGAATGCAAGTGGCGATACCCAGCAAAGCCTAGGCCAAGGTGTACGCCACAGCAGTGTCAGACACGGTCTCCATCACATGTATACGAGCAAATGAACGTGCCTGCGCTGTCAGGACACTAACTACAGTGGTTAGCTGCATTCACCTCCGTGGCAATGTCTTGCAGTCCCCCAAGCCTCTTGACTACAGGTATGTGGCTGGATAACAAGTGGATAGACGCTTCATCTCTCTCGCCGTCAGGTGTTGCCGTGAATCATACTTAACGTAGCTTTCTGCACGCGTCAGCGTAGCGTCAGTCGAGCAAAGTCGAGACAAGTCGCATAAGAGGAGCAACAAAAACGCGCAATTCCGGTACCGGGAATCGAACCCGGGCCTCCTGGGTGAGAGCCAGGTATCCTAGCCACTAGACCACACCGGATAACGACGGCAGTGCTCTTTCCAGCGAACGCAGCAGCCACGCACGGTTAACTGACGACAACTGTAAAAAATCCACTCTCTCGCGTTATAGAACGGCGTGCTCCGGACGCATTTCGTGGAGACGAACGCCAGCAATGATGAGAGCAAAAGGTGCCTACAAATGCTGTCGTTGCACCACGCACTGTTCTACGACCATTCACCAAGCAGACGCTCACGCCTTGTTGTGCTGCTTCCTTTGCGGGCAATGAGTGCATCTGCCTTCGACACAGGAGACATTACACGCTTGGCAGCTGTGGGATTGGAACCCACGCCTCCGAAGAGAATGGTGCCTGACACCAGCGCCTTAGACCGCTCGGCCACGCTACCTACACAACACGCGCGTCACAAGAGCTGCGTCCTACCCCACGAGAACACACCGCAACGGCACAAAAATGAGACGTAAAAAGTGGCAACGGTGGGATTCGAACCCACGCCTCCGAAGAGACTGGTGCCTAAAACCAGCGCCTTAGACCGCTCGGCCACGTTACCGTTGCAGCAGCAGCGGCAAAACGTTTCCTTTGTACTACAAAGATCACTTCGAAATGGAAGTATCTTGGCATGTATTTCCACTGCTCTCCCACTGGAAGCGTCCCTTT
>NW_026047197.1:0-97399 GCF_023864345.2 Schistocerca serialis cubense
CAGTGAAAGCTTAAAGATGTAACTGTGATAGGACGGGGACCAACTGGCAGGAGTAAATATGACTCTCTTAGTGTTGACAGATGCTCGCCACCAGGCGAAATACATATGCAGAGCACCTGGCAGGAAAAACTGTGAAAAGGTCGACAAATAATGGTGTATCGCTTCTTGTGAACTTGAAGATGGGACTATGGTAAAACGAGGAGCAACTGGTACGAGTAAGTATGACTCTCTTAAGGTAGCCAAATGCCTCGTCACCAGACGGAATAAATCGGCAAACTCGAGGAGCACCTAGCAGAAATAACTGTGAAAGTCTTAAGGTCGACAAATAAAGGCAGTGTCGCTTGTGCTGAATTGGCCCGAGAAAGCTTGAAGATTTTACTGTGTTAAAACGGGGAGCAACTTGCAGGAGTAACTGTGACTCTCTTAAGGTTGCCAATGCTCGTCGCCGAGCAAAAAACTTCGGAAAACTCAAGGAGAACGTGGCAGAAATAACTGTGAAAGTCTTAAGGTTGACAAATAATGGCGTATCGCTTCTGATGAACTTGCCAGAGAAAGCTTGAGTATGTGACTATGGTAAAACGTGGAGCAACTGGTATGAGTAACTATGACTCTCTTAAGGTAGCCAAATGCCTCGTCACCAACGGAATAAATCGGAAACTCGAGGGGCACCTGGCAGGAGTAACTGTGAAAGTCTTAAGGTCGGCTAATAATGGATATAACTCCTGGTGAACAGGCCTGATAAAACTTGAAGACGTGACTGTGATAAAACAGGGAGCAACTGAGGAGTAACTATGACACTCTTAAGGTAGCCAAATACTCGTCACCAGGCGAAATACATGGGCAAATTCGAGGAGCACCTGGCAGAAATAACTGTGAAAGTCTTAAGTTCGACAAATAATAGCGTATCACTTCTGGTGAACTGGCCAGAGAAAGCTTGAATATATGACTGTGGTAAAACGGGGAGCAATTGGGAGGAGTAACTATGACTCTCTTAAGGTAGCCAAATGCCTCGTCACCAGACGAAATTAATCGGCAAACTCGAGGAGCACCTAGCAGAAATAGCTGTGAAAGTCTTAAGGTCGACAAATAATGGCGTATCGCTTGTGCTGAACTGGCTCGAGAAAGCTTGAAGATTTTACTGTGTTAAAACGGAGAGCAACTTGCAGGAGTAACTGTGACTCTCTTATGGTTGCCAATGCTCGTCGCCCAGCAAGAAACATCGGATAACTCGAGGAGCACCTGGCAGAAATAACTGTGAAAGTCTTAAGGTCGACAAATAATGGCGTATCGCTTCTGATGAACTGGCCAGAGAAAGCTTGAGTATGCGACTATGGTAAAACGGGGAGCAACTGGTATGTGTAACTATGACTCTCTTAAGGTAGCCAAATGCTTCGTCACCAACGGAAATAATCTGCAAACTCGAGGGGCACCTGGCAGGAGTGACTGTGAAAGACTTAATGTCGACTAATAATGGATATAACTCCTGGTGAACAGGCCAGAGAAAGCTTGAAGACGTGACTGTGATAAAACAGGGAGCAACAGGAAGGAGTAACTATGACACTTTTAAGGTAGCCAAATACTTGTCACCAGGCGAAATACATGGGCAAATTCGAGGAGCACCTGGCAGAAATAACTGTGAAAGTCTTAAGTTCGACAAATAATAGCGTATCACTTCTGGTGAACTGGCCAGAGAAAGCTTGAATATATGACTGTGGTAAAACGGGGAGCAATTGGGAGGAGTAATTATGACTCTCTTAAGGTACCCAAATGCCTCGTCACTAGACGAAATTAATCGGCAAACTCGAGGAGCACCTAGCAGAAATAACTGTGAAAGTCTTAAGGTCGACAAATAATGGCGTATCGCTTCTGATGAACTGACCAGAGAAAGCTTAAATATGTGACTATGGTAGAAAGGGGAGCAACTGGTGTGAGTAACTATGACTCTCTTAATGTAGACCAATGCTTGTCACCTGGAAAAATACATCGGCAAACTCGAGGAGCAAATGGCAGAAATAGCTGTGAAAGTGTTAAGGTCGACAAACAATGCGGTATCACTTATGATGAACTGGCCAGTGAAAGCTTAAAGATGTAACTGTGATAGGACGGGGACCAACTGGCAGGAGTAAATATGACTCTCTTAGTGTTGACAGATGCTCGCCACCAGGCGAAATACATATGCAGAGCACCTGGCAGGAAAAACTGTGAAAAGGTCGACAAATAATGGTGTATCGCTTCTTGTGAACTTGAAGATGGGACTATGGTAAAACGAGGAGCAACTGGTACGAGTAAGTATGACTCTCTTAAGGTAGCCAAATGCCTCGTCACCAGACGGAATAAATCGGCAAACTCGAGGAGCACCTAGCAGAAATAACTGTGAAAGTCTTAAGGTCGACAAATAAAGGCAGTGTCGCTTGTGCTGAATTGGCCCGAGAAAGCTTGAAGATTTTACTGTGTTAAAACGGGGAGCAACTTGCAGGAGTAACTGTGACTCTCTTAAGGTTGCCAATGCTCGTCGCCGAGCAAAAAACTTCGGAAAACTCAAGGAGAACGTGGCAGAAATAACTGTGAAAGTCTTAAGGTTGACAAATAATGGCGTATCGCTTCTGATGAACTTGCCAGAGAAAGCTTGAGTATGTGACTATGGTAAAACGTGGAGCAACTGGTATGAGTAACTATGACTCTCTTAAGGTAGCCAAATGCCTCGTCACCAACGGAATAAATCGGGAAACTCGAGGGGCACCTGGCAGGAGTAACTGTGAAAGTCTTAAGGTCGGCTAATAATGGATATAACTCCTGGTGAACAGGCCTGATAAAACTTGAAGACGTGACTGTGATAAAACAGGGAGCAACTGAGGAGTAACTATGACACTCTTAAGGTAGCCAAATACTCGTCACCAGGCGAAATACATGGGCAAATTCGAGGAGCACCTGGCAGAAATAACTGTGAAAGTCTTAAGTTCGACAAATAATAGCGTATCACTTCTGGTGAACTGGCCAGAGAAAGCTTGAATATATGACTGTGGTAAAACGGGGAGCAATTGGGAGGAGTAACTATGACTCTCTTAAGGTAGCCAAATGCCTCGTCACCAGACGAAATTAATCGGCAAACTCGAGGAGCACCTAGCAGAAATAGCTGTGAAAGTCTTAAGGTCGACAAATAATGGCGTATCGCTTGTGCTGAACTGGCTCGAGAAAGCTTGAAGATTTTACTGTGTTAAAACGGAGAGCAACTTGCAGGAGTAACTGTGACTCTCTTATGGTTGCCAATGCTCGTCGCCCAGCAAGAAACATCGGATAACTCGAGGAGCACCTGGCAGAAATAACTGTGAAAGTCTTAAGGTCGACAAATAATGGCGTATCGCTTCTGATGAACTGGCCAGAGAAAGCTTGAGTATGCGACTATGGTAAAACGGGGAGCAACTGGTATGTGTAACTATGACTCTCTTAAGGTAGCCAAATGCTTCGTCACCAACGGAAATAATCTGCAAACTCGAGGGGCACCTGGCAGGAGTGACTGTGAAAGACTTAATGTCGACTAATAATGGATATAACTCCTGGTGAACAGGCCAGAGAAAGCTTGAAGACGTGACTGTGATAAAACAGGGAGCAACAGGAAGGAGTAACTATGACACTTTTAAGGTAGCCAAATACTTGTCACCAGGCGAAATACATGGGCAAATTCGAGGAGCACCTGGCAGAAATAACTGTGAAAGTCTTAAGTTCGACAAATAATAGCGTATCACTTCTGGTGAACTGGCCAGAGAAAGCTTGAATATATGACTGTGGTAAAACGGGGAGCAATTGGGAGGAGTAATTATGACTCTCTTAAGGTACCCAAATGCCTCGTCACTAGACGAAATTAATCGGCAAACTCGAGGAGCACCTAGCAGAAATAACTGTGAAAGTCTTAAGGTCGACAAATAATGGCGTATCGCTTCTGATGAACTGACCAGAGAAAGCTTAAATATGTGACTATGGTAGAAAGGGGAGCAACTGGTGTGAGTAACTATGACTCTCTTAATGTAGACCAATGCTTGTCACCTGGAAAAATACATCGGCAAACTCGAGGAGCAAATGGCAGAAATAGCTGTGAAAGTGTTAAGGTCGACAAACAATGCGGTATCACTTATGATGAACTGGCCAGTGAAAGCTTAAAGATGTAACTGTGATAGGACGGGGACCAACTGGCAGGAGTAAATATGACTCTCTTAGTGTTGACAGATGCTCGCCACCAGGCGAAATACATATGCAGAGCACCTGGCAGGAAAAACTGTGAAAAGGTCGACAAATAATGGTGTATCGCTTCTTGTGAACTTGAAGATGGGACTATGGTAAAACGAGGAGCAACTGGTACGAGTAAGTATGACTCTCTTAAGGTAGCCAAATGCCTCGTCACCAGACGGAATAAATCGGCAAACTCGAGGAGCACCTAGCAGAAATAACTGTGAAAGTCTTAAGGTCGACAAATAAAGGCAGTGTCGCTTGTGCTGAATTGGCCCGAGAAAGCTTGAAGATTTTACTGTGTTAAAACGGGGAGCAACTTGCAGGAGTAACTGTGACTCTCTTAAGGTTGCCAATGCTCGTCGCCGAGCAAAAAACTTCGGAAAACTCAAGGAGAACGTGGCAGAAATAACTGTGAAAGTCTTAAGGTTGACAAATAATGCGTATCGCTTCTGATGAACTTGCCAGAGAAAGCTTGAGTATGTGACTATGGTAAAACGTGGAGCAACTGGTATGAGTAACTATGACTCTCTTAAGGTAGCCAAATGCCTCGTCACCAACGGAATAAATCGGGAAACTCGAGGGGCACCTGGCAGGAGTAACTGTGAAAGTCTTAAGGTCGGCTAATAATGGATATAACTCCTGGTGAACAGGCCTGATAAAACTTGAAGACGTGACTGTGATAAAACAGGGAGCAACTGAGGAGTAACTATGACACTCTTAAGGTAGCCAAATACTCGTCACCAGGCGAAATACATGGGCAAATTCGAGGAGCACCTGGCAGAAATAACTGTGAAAGTCTTAAGTTCGACAAATAATAGCGTATCACTTCTGGTGAACTGGCCAGAGAAAGCTTGAATATATGACTGTGGTAAAACGGGGAGCAATTGGGAGGAGTAACTATGACTCTCTTAAGGTAGCCAAATGCCTCGTCACCAGACGAAATTAATCGGCAAACTCGAGGAGCACCTAGCAGAAATAGCTGTGAAAGTCTTAAGGTCGACAAATAATGGCGTATCGCTTGTGCTGAACTGGCTCGAGAAAGCTTGAAGATTTTACTGTGTTAAAACGGAGAGCAACTTGCAGGAGTAACTGTGACTCTCTTATGGTTGCCAATGCTCGTCGCCCAGCAAGAAACATCGGATAACTCGAGGAGCACCTGGCAGAAATAACTGTGAAAGTCTTAAGGTCGACAAATAATGGCGTATCGCTTCTGATGAACTGGCCAGAGAAAGCTTGAGTATGCGACTATGGTAAAACGGGGAGCAACTGGTATGTGTAACTATGACTCTCTTAAGGTAGCCAAATGCTTCGTCACCAACGGAAATAATCTGCAAACTCGAGGGGCACCTGGCAGGAGTGACTGTGAAAGACTTAATGTCGACTAATAATGGATATAACTCCTGGTGAACAGGCCAGAGAAAGCTTGAAGACGTGACTGTGATAAAACAGGGAGCAACAGGAAGGAGTAACTATGACACTTTTAAGGTAGCCAAATACTTGTCACCAGGCGAAATACATGGGCAAATTCGAGGAGCACCTGGCAGAAATAACTGTGAAAGTCTTAAGTTCGACAAATAATAGCGTATCACTTCTGGTGAACTGGCCAGAGAAAGCTTGAATATATGACTGTGGTAAAACGGGGAGCAATTGGGAGGAGTAATTATGACTCTCTTAAGGTACCCAAATGCCTCGTCACTAGACGAAATTAATCGGCAAACTCGAGGAGCACCTAGCAGAAATAACTGTGAAAGTCTTAAGGTCGACAAATAATGGCGTATCGCTTCTGATGAACTGACCAGAGAAAGCTTAAATATGTGACTATGGTAGAAAGGGGAGCAACTGGTGTGAGTAACTATGACTCTCTTAATGTAGACCAATGCTTGTCACCTGGAAAAATACATCGGCAAACTCGAGGAGCAAATGGCAGAAATAGCTGTGAAAGTGTTAAGGTCGACAAACAATGCGGTATCACTTATGATGAACTGGCCAGTGAAAGCTTAAAGATGTAACTGTGATAGGACGGGGACCAACTGGCAGGAGTAAATATGACTCTCTTAGTGTTGACAGATGCTCGCCACCAGGCGAAATACATATGCAGAGCACCTGGCAGGAAAAACTGTGAAAAGGTCGACAAATAATGGTGTATCGCTTCTTGTGAACTTGAAGATGGGACTATGGTAAAACGAGGAGCAACTGGTACGAGTAAGTATGACTCTCTTAAGGTAGCCAAATGCCTCGTCACCAGACGGAATAAATCGGCAAACTCGAGGAGCACCTAGCAGAAATAACTGTGAAAGTCTTAAGGTCGACAAATAAAGGCAGTGTCGCTTGTGCTGAATTGGCCCGAGAAAGCTTGAAGATTTTACTGTGTTAAAACGGGGAGCAACTTGCAGGAGTAACTGTGACTCTCTTAAGGTTGCCAATGCTCGTCGCCGAGCAAAAAACTTCGGAAAACTCAAGGAGAACGTGGCAGAAATAACTGTGAAAGTCTTAAGGTTGACAAATAATGGCGTATCGCTTCTGATGAACTTGCCAGAGAAAGCTTGAGTATGTGACTATGGTAAAACGTGGAGCAACTGGTATGAGTAACTATGACTCTCTTAAGGTAGCCAAATGCCTCGTCACCAACGGAATAAATCGGGAAACTCGAGGGGCACCTGGCAGGAGTAACTGTGAAAGTCTTAAGGTCGGCTAATAATGGATATAACTCCTGGTGAACAGGCCTGATAAAACTTGAAGACGTGACTGTGATAAAACAGGGAGCAACTGAGGAGTAACTATGACACTCTTAAGGTAGCCAAATACTCGTCACCAGGCGAAATACATGGGCAAATTCGAGGAGCACCTGGCAGAAATAACTGTGAAAGTCTTAAGTTCGACAAATAATAGCGTATCACTTCTGGTGAAACTGGCCAGAGAAAGCTTGAATATATGACTGTGGTAAAACGGGGAGCAATTGGGAGGAGTAACTATGACTCTCTTAAGGTAGCCAAATGCCTCGTCACCAGACGAAATTAATCGGCAAACTCGAGGAGCACCTAGCAGAAATAACTGTGAAAGTCTTAAGGTCGACAAATAATGGCGTATCGCTTGTGCTGAACTGGCTCGAGAAAGCTTGAAGATTTTACTGTGTTAAAACGGAGAGCAACTTGCAGGAGTAACTGTGACTCTCTTATGGTTGCCAATGCTCGTCGCCCAGCAAGAAACATCGGATAACTCGAGGAGCACCTGGCAGAAATAACTGTGAAAGTCTTAAGGTCGACAAATAATGGCGTATCGCTTCTGATGAACTGGCCAGAGAAAGCTTGAGTATGCGACTATGGTAAAACGGGGAGCAACTGGTATGTGTAACTATGACTCTCTTAAGGTAGCCAAATGCTTCGTCACCAACGGAAATAATCTGCAAACTCGAGGGGCACCTGGCAGGAGTGACTGTGAAAGACTTAATGTCGACTAATAATGGATATAACTCCTGGTGAACAGGCCAGAGAAAGCTTGAAGACGTGACTGTGATAAAACAGGGAGCAACAGGAAGGAGTAACTATGACACTTTTAAGGTAGCCAAATACTTGTCACCAGGCGAAATACATGGGCAAATTCGAGGAGCACCTGGCAGAAATAACTGTGAAAGTCTTAAGTTCGACAAATAATAGCGTATCACTTCTGGTGAACTGGCCAGAGAAAGCTTGAATATATGACTGTGGTAAAACGGGGAGCAATTGGGAGGAGTAATTATGACTCTCTTAAGGTACCCAAATGCCTCGTCACTAGACGAAATTAATCGGCAAACTCGAGGAGCACCTAGCAGAAATAACTGTGAAAGTCTTAAGGTCGACAAATAATGGCGTATCGCTTCTGATGAACTGACCAGAGAAAGCTTAAATATGTGACTATGGTAGAAAGGGGAGCAACTGGTGTGAGTAACTATGACTCTCTTAATGTAGACCAATGCTTGTCACCTGGAAAAATACATCGGCAAACTCGAGGAGCAAATGGCAGAAATAGCTGTGAAAGTGTTAAGGTCGACAAACAATGCGGTATCACTTATGATGAACTGGCCAGTGAAAGCTTAAAGATGTAACTGTGATAGGACGGGGACCAACTGGCAGGAGTAAATATGACTCTCTTAGTGTTGACAGATGCTCGCCACCAGGCGAAATACATATGCAGAGCACCTGGCAGGAAAAACTGTGAAAAGGTCGACAAATAATGGTGTATCGCTTCTTGTGAACTTGAAGATGGGACTATGGTAAAACGAGGAGCAACTGGTACGAGTAAGTATGACTCTCTTAAGGTAGCCAAATGCCTCGTCACCAGACGGAATAAATCGGCAAACTCGAGGAGCACCTAGCAGAAATAACTGTGAAAGTCTTAAGGTCGACAAATAAAGGCAGTGTCGCTTGTGCTGAATTGGCCCGAGAAAGCTTGAAGATTTTACTGTGTTAAAACGGGAGCAACTTGCAGGAGTAACTGTGACTCTCTTAAGGTTGCCAATGCTCGTCGCCGAGCAAAAAACTTCGGAAAACTCAAGGAGAACGTGGCAGAAATAACTGTGAAAGTCTTAAGGTTGACAAATAATGGCGTATCGCTTCTGATGAACTTGCCAGAGAAAGCTTGAGTATGTGACTATGGTAAAACGTGGAGCAACTGGTATGAGTAACTATGACTCTCTTAAGGTAGCCAAATGCCTCGTCACCAACGGAATAAATCGGGAAACTCGAGGGGCACCTGGCAGGAGTAACTGTGAAAGTCTTAAGGTCGGCTAATAATGGATATAACTCCTGGTGAACAGGCCTGATAAAACTTGAAGACGTGACTGTGATAAAACAGGGAGCAACTGAGGAGTAACTATGACACTCTTAAGGTAGCCAAATACTCGTCACCAGGCGAAATACATGGCAAATTCGAGGAGCACCTGGCAGAAATAACTGTGAAAGTCTTAAGTTCGACAAATAATAGCGTATCACTTCTGGTGAACTGGCCAGAGAAAGCTTGAATATATGACTGTGGTAAAACGGGGAGCAATTGGGAGGAGTAACTATGACTCTCTTAAGGTAGCCAAATGCCTCGTCACCAGACGAAATTAATCGGCAAACTCGAGGAGCACCTAGCAGAAATAACTGTGAAAGTCTTAAGGTCGACAAATAATGGCGTATCGCTTGTGCTGAACTGGCTCGAGAAAGCTTGAAGATTTTACTGTGTTAAAACGGAGAGCAACTTGCAGGAGTAACTGTGACTCTCTTATGGTTGCCAATGCTCGTCGCCCAGCAAGAAACATCGGATAACTCGAGGAGCACCTGGCAGAAATAACTGTGAAAGTCTTAAGGTCGACAAATAATGGCGTATCGCTTCTGATGAACTGGCCAGAGAAAGCTTGAGTATGCGACTATGGTAAAACGGGGAGCAACTGGTATGTGTAACTATGACTCTCTTAAGGTAGCCAAATGCTTCGTCACCAACGGAAATAATCTGCAAACTCGAGGGGCACCTGGCAGGAGTGACTGTGAAAGACTTAATGTCGACTAATAATGGATATAACTCCTGGTGAACAGGCCAGAGAAAGCTTGAAGACGTGACTGTGATAAAACAGGGAGCAACAGGAAGGAGTAACTATGACACTTTTAAGGTAGCCAAATACTTGTCACCAGGCGAAATACATGGGCAAATTCGAGGAGCACCTGGCAGAAATAACTGTGAAAGTCTTAAGTTCGACAAATAATAGCGTATCACTTCTGGTGAACTGGCCAGAGAAAGCTTGAATATATGACTGTGGTAAAACGGGGAGCAATTGGGAGGAGTAATTATGACTCTCTTAAGGTACCCAAATGCCTCGTCACTAGACGAAATTAATCGGCAAACTCGAGGAGCACCTAGCAGAAATAACTGTGAAAGTCTTAAGGTCGACAAATAATGGCGTATCGCTTCTGATGAACTGACCAGAGAAAGCTTAAATATGTGACTATGGTAGAAAGGGGAGCAACTGGTGTGAGTAACTATGACTCTCTTAATGTAGACCAATGCTTGTCACCTGGAAAAATACATCGGCAAACTCGAGGAGCAAATGGCAGAAATAGCTGTGAAAGTGTTAAGGTCGACAAACAATGCGGTATCACTTATGATGAACTGGCCAGTGAAAGCTTAAAGATGTAACTGTGATAGGACGGGGACCAACTGGCAGGAGTAAATATGACTCTCTTAGTGTTGACAGATGCTCGCCACCAGGCGAAATACATATGCAGAGCACCTGGCAGGAAAAACTGTGAAAAGGTCGACAAATAATGGTGTATCGCTTCTTGTGAACTTGAAGATGGGACTATGGTAAAACGAGGAGCAACTGGTACGAGTAAGTATGACTCTCTTAAGGTAGCCAAATGCCTCGTCACCAGACGGAATAAATCGGCAAACTCGAGGAGCACCTAGCAGAAATAACTGTGAAAGTCTTAAGGTCGACAAATAAAGGCAGTGTCGCTTGTGCTGAATTGGCCCGAGAAAGCTTGAAGATTTTACTGTGTTAAAACGGGGAGCAACTTGCAGGAGTAACTGTGACTCTCTTAAGGTTGCCAATGCTCGTCGCCGAGCAAAAAACTTCGGAAAACTCAAGGAGAACGTGGCAGAAATAACTGTGAAAGTCTTAAGGTTGACAAATAATGGCGTATCGCTTCTGATGAACTTGCCAGAGAAAGCTTGAGTATGTGACTATGGTAAAACGTGGAGCAACTGGTATGAGTAACTATGACTCTCTTAAGGTAGCCAAATGCCTCGTCACCAACGGAATAAATCGGGAAACTCGAGGGGCACCTGGCAGGAGTAACTGTGAAAGTCTTAAGGTCGGCTAATAATGGATATAACTCCTGGTGAACAGGCCTGATAAAACTTGAAGACGTGACTGTGATAAAACAGGGAGCAACTGAGGAGTAACTATGACACTCTTAAGGTAGCCAAATACTCGTCACCAGGCGAAATACATGGGCAAATTCGAGGAGCACCTGGCAGAAATAACTGTGAAAGTCTTAAGTTCGACAAATAATAGCGTATCACTTCTGGTGAACTGGCCAGAGAAAGCTTGAATATATGACTGTGGTAAAACGGGGAGCAATTGGGAGGAGTAACTATGACTCTCTTAAGGTAGCCAAATGCCTCGTCACCAGACGAAATTAATCGGCAAACTCGAGGAGCACCTAGCAGAAATAGCTGTGAAAGTCTTAAGGTCGACAAATAATGGCGTATCGCTTGTGCTGAACTGGCTCGAGAAAGCTTGAAGATTTTACTGTGTTAAAACGGAGAGCAACTTGCAGGAGTAACTGTGACTCTCTTATGGTTGCCAATGCTCGTCGCCCAGCAAGAAACATCGGATAACTCGAGGAGCACCTGGCAGAAATAACTGTGAAAGTCTTAAGGTCGACAAATAATGGCGTATCGCTTCTGATGAACTGGCCAGAGAAAGCTTGAGTATGCGACTATGGTAAAACGGGGAGCAACTGGTATGTGTAACTATGACTCTCTTAAGGTAGCCAAATGCTTCGTCACCAACGGAAATAATCTGCAAACTCGAGGGGCACCTGGCAGGAGTGACTGTGAAAGACTTAATGTCGACTAATAATGGATATAACTCCTGGTGAACAGGCCAGAGAAAGCTTGAAGACGTGACTGTGATAAAACAGGGAGCAACAGGAAGGAGTAACTATGACACTTTTAAGGTAGCCAAATACTTGTCACCAGGCGAAATACATGGGCAAATTCGAGGAGCACCTGGCAGAAATAACTGTGAAAGTCTTAAGTTCGACAAATAATAGCGTATCACTTCTGGTGAACTGGCCAGAGAAAGCTTGAATATATGACTGTGGTAAAACGGGGAGCAATTGGGAGGAGTAATTATGACTCTCTTAAGGTACCCAAATGCCTCGTCACTAGACGAAATTAATCGGCAAACTCGAGGAGCACCTAGCAGAAATAACTGTGAAAGTCTTAAGGTCGACAAATAATGGCGTATCGCTTCTGATGAACTGACCAGAGAAAGCTTAAATATGTGACTATGGTAGAAAGGGGAGCAACTGGTGTGAGTAACTATGACTCTCTTAATGTAGACCAATGCTTGTCACCTGGAAAAATACATCGGCAAACTCGAGGAGCAAATGGCAGAAATAGCTGTGAAAGTGTTAAGGTCGACAAACAATGCGGTATCACTTATGATGAACTGGCCAGTGAAAGCTTAAAGATGTAACTGTGATAGGACGGGGACCAACTGGCAGGAGTAAATATGACTCTCTTAGTGTTGACAGATGCTCGCCACCAGGCGAAATACATATGCAGAGCACCTGGCAGGAAAAACTGTGAAAAGGTCGACAAATAATGGTGTATCGCTTCTTGTGAACTTGAAGATGGGACTATGGTAAAACGAGGAGCAACTGGTACGAGTAAGTATGACTCTCTTAAGGTAGCCAAATGCCTCGTCACCAGACGGAATAAATCGGCAAACTCGAGGAGCACCTAGCAGAAATAACTGTGAAAGTCTTAAGGTCGACAAATAAAGGCAGTGTCGCTTGTGCTGAATTGGCCCGAGAAAGCTTGAAGATTTTACTGTGTTAAAACGGGGAGCAACTTGCAGGAGTAACTGTGACTCTCTTAAGGTTGCCAATGCTCGTCGCCGAGCAAAAAACTTCGGAAAACTCAAGGAGAACGTGGCAGAAATAACTGTGAAAGTCTTAAGGTTGACAAATAATGGCGTATCGCTTCTGATGAACTTGCCAGAGAAAGCTTGAGTATGTGACTATGGTAAAACGTGGAGCAACTGGTATGAGTAACTATGACTCTCTTAAGGTAGCCAAATGCCTCGTCACCAACGGAATAAATCGGGAAACTCGAGGGGCACCTGGCAGGAGTAACTGTGAAAGTCTTAAGGTCGGCTAATAATGGATATAACTCCTGGTGAACAGGCCTGATAAAACTTGAAGACGTGACTGTGATAAAACAGGGAGCAACTGAGGAGTAACTATGACACTCTTAAGGTAGCCAAATACTCGTCACCAGGCGAAATACATGGGCAAATTCGAGGAGCACCTGGCAGAAATAACTGTGAAAGTCTTAAGTTCGACAAATAATAGCGTATCACTTCTGGTGAACTGGCCAGAGAAAGCTTGAATATATGACTGTGGTAAAACGGGGAGCAATTGGGAGGAGTAACTATGACTCTCTTAAGGTAGCCAAATGCCTCGTCACCAGACGAAATTAATCGGCAAACTCGAGGAGCACCTAGCAGAAATAACTGTGAAAGTCTTAAGGTCGACAAATAATGGCGTATCGCTTGTGCTGAACTGGCTCGAGAAAGCTTGAAGATTTTACTGTGTTAAAACGGAGAGCAACTTGCAGGAGTAACTGTGACTCTCTTATGGTTGCCAATGCTCGTCGCCCAGCAAGAAACATCGGATAACTCGAGGAGCACCTGGCAGAAATAACTGTGAAAGTCTTAAGGTCGACAAATAATGGCGTATCGCTTCTGATGAACTGGCCAGAGAAAGCTTGAGTATGCGACTATGGTAAAACGGGGAGCAACTGGTATGTGTAACTATGACTCTCTTAAGGTAGCCAAATGCTTCGTCACCAACGGAAATAATCTGCAAACTCGAGGGGCACCTGGCAGGAGTGACTGTGAAAGACTTAATGTCGACTAATAATGGATATAACTCCTGGTGAACAGGCCAGAGAAAGCTTGAAGACGTGACTGTGATAAAACAGGGAGCAACAGGAAGGAGTAACTATGACACTTTTAAGGTAGCCAAATACTTGTCACCAGGCGAAATACATGGGCAAATTCGAGGAGCACCTGGCAGAAATAACTGTGAAAGTCTTAAGTTCGACAAATAATAGCGTATCACTTCTGGTGAACTGGCCAGAGAAAGCTTGAATATATGACTGTGGTAAAACGGGGAGCAATTGGGAGGAGTAATTATGACTCTCTTAAGGTACCCAAATGCCTCGTCACTAGACGAAATTAATCGGCAAACTCGAGGAGCACCTAGCAGAAATAACTGTGAAAGTCTTAAGGTCGACAAATAATGGCGTATCGCTTCTGATGAACTGACCAGAGAAAGCTTAAATATGTGACTATGGTAGAAAGGGGAGCAACTGGTGTGAGTAACTATGACTCTCTTAATGTAGACCAATGCTTGTCACCTGGAAAAATACATCGGCAAACTCGAGGAGCAAATGGCAGAAATAGCTGTGAAAGTGTTAAGGTCGACAAACAATGCGGTATCACTTATGATGAACTGGCCAGTGAAAGCTTAAAGATGTAACTGTGATAGGACGGGGACCAACTGGCAGGAGTAAATATGACTCTCTTAGTGTTGACAGATGCTCGCCACCAGGCGAAATACATATGCAGAGCACCTGGCAGGAAAAACTGTGAAAAGGTCGACAAATAATGGTGTATCGCTTCTTGTGAACTTGAAGATGGGACTATGGTAAAACGAGGAGCAACTGGTACGAGTAAGTATGACTCTCTTAAGGTAGCCAAATGCCTCGTCACCAGACGGAATAAATCGGCAAACTCGAGGAGCACCTAGCAGAAATAACTGTGAAAGTCTTAAGGTCGACAAATAAAGGCAGTGTCGCTTGTGCTGAATTGGCCCGAGAAAGCTTGAAGATTTTACTGTGTTAAAACGGGGAGCAACTTGCAGGAGTAACTGTGACTCTCTTAAGGTTGCCAATGCTCGTCGCCGAGCAAAAAACTTCGGAAAACTCAAGGAGAACGTGGCAGAAATAACTGTGAAAGTCTTAAGGTTGACAAATAATGGCGTATCGCTTCTGATGAACTTGCCAGAGAAAGCTTGAGTATGTGACTATGGTAAAACGTGGAGCAACTGGTATGAGTAACTATGACTCTCTTAAGGTAGCCAAATGCCTCGTCACCAACGGAATAAATCGGGAAACTCGAGGGGCACCTGGCAGGAGTAACTGTGAAAGTCTTAAGGTCGGCTAATAATGGATATAACTCCTGGTGAACAGGCCTGATAAAACTTGAAGACGTGACTGTGATAAAACAGGGAGCAACTGAGGAGTAACTATGACACTCTTAAGGTAGCCAAATACTCGTCACCAGGCGAAATACATGGGCAAATTCGAGGAGCACCTGGCAGAAATAACTGTGAAAGTCTTAAGTTCGACAAATAATAGCGTATCACTTCTGGTGAACTGGCCAGAGAAAGCTTGAATATATGACTGTGGTAAAACGGGGAGCAATTGGGAGGAGTAACTATGACTCTCTTAAGGTAGCCAAATGCCTCGTCACCAGACGAAATTAATCGGCAAACTCGAGGAGCACCTAGCAGAAATAACTGTGAAAGTCTTAAGGTCGACAAATAATGGCGTATCGCTTGTGCTGAACTGGCTCGAGAAAGCTTGAAGATTTTACTGTGTTAAAACGGAGAGCAACTTGCAGGAGTAACTGTGACTCTCTTATGGTTGCCAATGCTCGTCGCCCAGCAAGAAACATCGGATAACTCGAGGAGCACCTGGCAGAAATAACTGTGAAAGTCTTAAGGTCGACAAATAATGGCGTATCGCTTCTGATGAACTGGCCAGAGAAAGCTTGAGTATGCGACTATGGTAAAACGGGGAGCAACTGGTATGTGTAACTATGACTCTCTTAAGGTAGCCAAATGCTTCGTCACCAACGGAAATAATCTGCAAACTCGAGGGGCACCTGGCAGGAGTGACTGTGAAAGACTTAATGTCGACTAATAATGGATATAACTCCTGGTGAACAGGCCAGAGAAAGCTTGAAGACGTGACTGTGATAAAACAGGGAGCAACAGGAAGGAGTAACTATGACACTTTTAAGGTAGCCAAATACTTGTCACCAGGCGAAATACATGGGCAAATTCGAGGAGCACCTGGCAGAAATAACTGTGAAAGTCTTAAGTTCGACAAATAATAGCGTATCACTTCTGGTGAACTGGCCAGAGAAAGCTTGAATATATGACTGTGGTAAAACGGGGAGCAATTGGGAGGAGTAATTATGACTCTCTTAAGGTACCCAAATGCCTCGTCACCAGACGAAATTAATCGGCAAACTCGAGGAGCACCTAGCAGAAATAACTGTGAAAGTCTTAAGGTCGACAAATAATGGCGTATCGCTTCTGATGAACTGACCAGAGAAAGCTTAAATATGTGACTATGGTAGAAAGGGGAGCAACTGGTGTGAGTAACTATGACTCTCTTAATGTAGACCAATGCTTGTCACCTGGAAAAATACATCGGCAAACTCGAGGAGCAAATGGCAGAAATAGCTGTGAAAGTGTTAAGGTCGACAAACAATGCGGTATCACTTATGATGAACTGGCCAGTGAAAGCTTAAAGATGTAACTGTGATAGGACGGGGACCAACTGGCAGGAGTAAATATGACTCTCTTAGTGTTGACAGATGCTCGCCACCAGGCGAAATACATATGCAGAGCACCTGGCAGGAAAAACTGTGAAAAGGTCGACAAATAATGGTGTATCGCTTCTTGTGAACTTGAAGATGGGACTATGGTAAAACGAGGAGCAACTGGTACGAGTAAGTATGACTCTCTTAAGGTAGCCAAATGCCTCGTCACCAGACGGAATAAATCGGCAAACTCGAGGAGCACCTAGCAGAAATAACTGTGAAAGTCTTAAGGTCGACAAATAAAGGCAGTGTCGCTTGTGCTGAATTGGCCCGAGAAAGCTTGAAGATTTTACTGTGTTAAAACGGGGAGCAACTTGCAGGAGTAACTGTGACTCTCTTAAGGTTGCCAATGCTCGTCGCCGAGCAAAAAACTTCGGAAAACTCAAGGAGAACGTGGCAGAAATAACTGTGAAAGTCTTAAGGTTGACAAATAATGGCGTATCGCTTCTGATGAACTTGCCAGAGAAAGCTTGAGTATGTGACTATGGTAAAACGTGGAGCAACTGGTATGAGTAACTATGACTCTCTTAAGGTAGCCAAATGCCTCGTCACCAACGGAATAAATCGGGAAACTCGAGGGGCACCTGGCAGGAGTAACTGTGAAAGTCTTAAGGTCGGCTAATAATGGATATAACTCCTGGTGAACAGGCCTGATAAAACTTGAAGACGTGACTGTGATAAAACAGGGAGCAACTGAGGAGTAACTATGACACTCTTAAGGTAGCCAAATACTCGTCACCAGGCGAAATACATGGGCAAATTCGAGGAGCACCTGGCAGAAATAACTGTGAAAGTCTTAAGTTCGACAAATAATAGCGTATCACTTCTGGTGAACTGGCCAGAGAAAGCTTGAATATATGACTGTGGTAAAACGGGGAGCAATTGGGAGGAGTAACTATGACTCTCTTAAGGTAGCCAAATGCCTCGTCACCAGACGAAATTAATCGGCAAACTCGAGGAGCACCTAGCAGAAATAACTGTGAAAGTCTTAAGGTCGACAAATAATGGCGTATCGCTTGTGCTGAACTGGCTCGAGAAAGCTTGAAGATTTTACTGTGTTAAAACGGAGAGCAACTTGCAGGAGTAACTGTGACTCTCTTATGGTTGCCAATGCTCGTCGCCCAGCAAGAAACATCGGATAACTCGAGGAGCACCTGGCAGAAATAACTGTGAAAGTCTTAAGGTCGACAAATAATGGCGTATCGCTTCTGATGAACTGGCCAGAGAAAGCTTGAGTATGCGACTATGGTAAAACGGGGAGCAACTGGTATGTGTAACTATGACTCTCTTAAGGTAGCCAAATGCTTCGTCACCAACGGAAATAATCTGCAAACTCGAGGGGCACCTGGCAGGAGTGACTGTGAAAGACTTAATGTCGACTAATAATGGATATAACTCCTGGTGAACAGGCCAGAGAAAGCTTGAAGACGTGACTGTGATAAAACAGGGAGCAACAGGAAGGAGTAACTATGACACTTTTAAGGTAGCCAAATACTTGTCACCAGGCGAAATACATGGGCAAATTCGAGGAGCACCTGGCAGAAATAACTGTGAAAGTCTTAAGTTCGACAAATAATAGCGTATCACTTCTGGTGAACTGGCCAGAGAAAGCTTGAATATATGACTGTGGTAAAACGGGGAGCAATTGGGAGGAGTAATTATGACTCTCTTAAGGTACCCAAATGCCTCGTCACCAGACGAAATTAATCGGCAAACTCGAGGAGCACCTAGCAGAAATAACTGTGAAAGTCTTAAGGTCGACAAATAATGGCGTATCGCTTCTGATGAACTGACCAGAGAAAGCTTAAATATGTGACTATGGTAGAAAGGGGAGCAACTGGTGTGAGTAACTATGACTCTCTTAATGTAGACCAATGCTTGTCACCTGGAAAAATACATCGGCAAACTCGAGGAGCAAATGGCAGAAATAGCTGTGAAAGTGTTAAGGTCGACAAACAATGCGGTATCACTTATGATGAACTGGCCAGTGAAAGCTTAAAGATGTAACTGTGATAGGACGGGGACCAGCTGGCAGGAGTAAATATGACTCTCTTAGTGTTGACAGATGCTCGCCACCAGGCGAAATACATATGCAGAGCACCTGGCAGGAAAAACTGTGAAAAGGTCGACAAATAATGGTGTATCGCTTCTTGTGAACTTGAAGATGGGACTATGGTAAAACGAGGAGCAACTGGTACGAGTAAGTATGACTCTCTTAAGGTAGCCAAATGCCTCGTCACCAGACGGAATAAATCGGCAAACTCGAGGAGCACCTAGCAGAAATAACTGTGAAAGTCTTAAGGTCGACAAATAAAGGCAGTGTCGCTTGTGCTGAATTGGCCCGAGAAAGCTTGAAGATTTTACTGTGTTAAAACGGGGAGCAACTTGCAGGAGTAACTGTGACTCTCTTAAGGTTGCCAATGCTCGTCGCCGAGCAAAAAACTTCGGAAAACTCAAGGAGAACGTGGCAGAAATAACTGTGAAAGTCTTAAGGTTGACAAATAATGGCGTATCGCTTCTGATGAACTTGCCAGAGAAAGCTTGAGTATGTGACTATGGTAAAACGTGGAGCAACTGGTATGAGTAACTATGACTCTCTTAAGGTAGCCAAATGCCTCGTCACCAACGGAATAAATCGGGAAACTCGAGGGGCACCTGGCAGGAGTAACTGTGAAAGTCTTAAGGTCGGCTAATAATGGATATAACTCCTGGTGAACAGGCCTGATAAAACTTGAAGACGTGACTGTGATAAAACAGGGAGCAACTGAGGAGTAACTATGACACTCTTAAGGTAGCCAAATACTCGTCACCAGGCGAAATACATGGGCAAATTCGAGGAGCACCTGGCAGAAATAACTGTGAAAGTCTTAAGTTCGACAAATAATAGCGTATCACTTCTGGTGAACTGGCCAGAGAAAGCTTGAATATATGACTGTGGTAAAACGGGGAGCAATTGGGAGGAGTAACTATGACTCTCTTAAGGTAGCCAAATGCCTCGTCACCAGACGAAATTAATCGGCAAACTCGAGGAGCACCTAGCAGAAATAACTGTGAAAGTCTTAAGGTCGACAAATAATGGCGTATCGCTTGTGCTGAACTGGCTCGAGAAAGCTTGAAGATTTTACTGTGTTAAAACGGAGAGCAACTTGCAGGAGTAACTGTGACTCTCTTATGGTTGCCAATGCTCGTCGCCCAGCAAGAAACATCGGATAACTCGAGGAGCACCTGGCAGAAATAACTGTGAAAGTCTTAAGGTCGACAAATAATGGCGTATCGCTTCTGATGAACTGGCCAGAGAAAGCTTGAGTATGCGACTATGGTAAAACGGGGAGCAACTGGTATGTGTAACTATGACTCTCTTAAGGTAGCCAAATGCTTCGTCACCAACGGAAATAATCTGCAAACTCGAGGGGCACCTGGCAGGAGTGACTGTGAAAGACTTAATGTCGACTAATAATGGATATAACTCCTGGTGAACAGGCCAGAGAAAGCTTGAAGACGTGACTGTGATAAAACAGGGAGCAACAGGAAGGAGTAACTATGACACTTTTAAGGTAGCCAAATACTTGTCACCAGGCGAAATACATGGGCAAATTCGAGGAGCACCTGGCAGAAATAACTGTGAAAGTCTTAAGTTCGACAAATAATAGCGTATCACTTCTGGTGAACTGGCCAGAGAAAGCTTGAATATATGACTGTGGTAAAACGGGGAGCAATTGGGAGGAGTAATTATGACTCTCTTAAGGTACCCAAATGCCTCGTCACCAGACGAAATTAATCGGCAAACTCGAGGAGCACCTAGCAGAAATAACTGTGAAAGTCTTAAGGTCGACAAATAATGGCGTATCGCTTCTGATGAACTGACCAGAGAAAGCTTAAATATGTGACTATGGTAGAAAGGGGAGCAACTGGTGTGAGTAACTATGACTCTCTTAATGTAGACCAATGCTTGTCACCTGGAAAAATACATCGGCAAACTCGAGGAGCAAATGGCAGAAATAGCTGTGAAAGTGTTAAGGTCGACAAACAATGCGGTATCACTTATGATGAACTGGCCAGTGAAAGCTTAAAGATGTAACTGTGATAGGACGGGGACCAGCTGGCAGGAGTAAATATGACTCTCTTAGTGTTGACAGATGCTCGCCACCAGGCGAAATACATATGCAGAGCACCTGGCAGGAAAAACTGTGAAAAGGTCGACAAATAATGGTGTATCGCTTCTTGTGAACTTGAAGATGGGACTATGGTAAAACGAGGAGCAACTGGTACGAGTAAGTATGACTCTCTTAAGGTAGCCAAATGCCTCGTCACCAGACGGAATAAATCGGCAAACTCGAGGAGCACCTAGCAGAAATAACTGTGAAAGTCTTAAGGTCGACAAATAAAGGCAGTGTCGCTTGTGCTGAATTGGCCCGAGAAAGCTTGAAGATTTTACTGTGTTAAAACGGGGAGCAACTTGCAGGAGTAACTGTGACTCTCTTAAGGTTGCCAATGCTCGTCGCCGAGCAAAAAACTTCGGAAAACTCAAGGAGAACGTGGCAGAAATAACTGTGAAAGTCTTAAGGTTGACAAATAATGGCGTATCGCTTCTGATGAACTTGCCAGAGAAAGCTTGAGTATGTGACTATGGTAAAACGTGGAGCAACTGGTATGAGTAACTATGACTCTCTTAAGGTAGCCAAATGCCTCGTCACCAACGGAATAAATCGGGAAACTCGAGGGGCACCTGGCAGGAGTAACTGTGAAAGTCTTAAGGTCGGCTAATAATGGATATAACTCCTGGTGAACAGGCCTGATAAAACTTGAAGACGTGACTGTGATAAAACAGGGAGCAACTGAGGAGTAACTATGACACTCTTAAGGTAGCCAAATACTCGTCACCAGGCGAAATACATGGGCAAATTCGAGGAGCACCTGGCAGAAATAACTGTGAAAGTCTTAAGTTCGACAAATAATAGCGTATCACTTCTGGTGAACTGGCCAGAGAAAGCTTGAATATATGACTGTGGTAAAACGGGGAGCAATTGGGAGGAGTAACTATGACTCTCTTAAGGTAGCCAAATGCCTCGTCACCAGACGAA
The DNA here is from genome assembly GCF_023864345.2 of Schistocerca serialis cubense. Classification (NCBI taxonomy): domain Eukaryota; kingdom Metazoa; phylum Arthropoda; class Insecta; order Orthoptera; family Acrididae; genus Schistocerca; species Schistocerca serialis. Next base: position 21,733 of record NW_026047197.1, read on the forward strand.
ATTAATCGGCAAACTCGAGGAGCACCTAGCAGAAATAACTGTGAAAGTCTTAAGGTCGACAAATAATGGCGTATCGCTTGTGCTGAACTGGCTCGAGAAAGCTTGAAGATTTTACTGTGTTAAAACGGAGAGCAACTTGCAGGAGTAACTGTGACTCTCTTATGGTTGCCAATGCTCGTCGCCCAGCAAGAAACATCGGATAACTCGAGGAGCACCTGGCAGAAATAACTGTGAAAGTCTTAAGGTCGACAAATAATGGCGTATCGCTTCTGATGAACTGGCCAGAGAAAGCTTGAGTATGCGACTATGGTAAAACGGGGAGCAACTGGTATGTGTAACTATGACTCTCTTAAGGTAGCCAAATGCTTCGTCACCAACGGAAATAATCTGCAAACTCGAGGGGCACCTGGCAGGAGTGACTGTGAAAGACTTAATGTCGACTAATAATGGATATAACTCCTGGTGAACAGGCCAGAGAAAGCTTGAAAACGTGACTGTGATAAAACAGGGAGCAACAGGAAGGAGTAACTATGACACTTTTAAGGTAGCCAAATACTTGTCACCAGGCGAAATACATGGGCAAATTCGAGGAGCACCTGGCAGAAATAACTGTGAAAGTCTTAAGTTCGACAAATAATAGCGTATCACTTCTGGTGAACTGGCCAGAGAAAGCTTGAATATATGACTGTGGTAAAACGGGGAGCAATTGGGAGGAGTAATTATGACTCTCTTAAGGTACCCAAATGCCTCGTCACCAGACGAAATTAATCGGCAAACTCGAGGAGCACCTAGCAGAAATAACTGTGAAAGTCTTAAGGTCGACAAATAATGGCGTATCGCTTCTGATGAACTGACCAGAGAAAGCTTAAATATGTGACTATGGTAGAAAGGGGAGCAACTGGTGTGAGTAACTATGACTCTCTTAATGTAGACCAATGCTTGTCACCTGGAAAAATACATCGGCAAACTCGAGGAGCAAATGGCAGAAATAGCTGTGAAAGTGTTAAGGTCGACAAACAATGCGGTATCACTTATGATGAACTGGCCAGTGAAAGCTTAAAGAAGTAACTGTGGTAGGACGGGGACCAACTGGCAGGAGTAAATATGACTCTCTTAGTGTTGACAGATGCTCGCCACCAGGCGAAATACATATGCAGAGCACCTGGCAGGAAAAACTGTGAAAAGGTCGACAAATAATGGTGTATCGCTTCTTGTGAACTTGAAGATGGGACTATGGTAAAACGAGGAGCAACTGGTACGAGTAAGTATGACTCTCTTAAGGTAGCCAAATGCCTCGTCACCAGACGGAATAAATCGGCAAACTCGAGGAGCACCTAGCAGAAATAACTGTGAAAGTCTTAAGGTCGACAAATAAAGGCAGTGTCGCTTGTGCTGAATTGGCCCGAGAAAGCTTGAAGATTTTACTGTGTTAAAACGGGGAGCAACTTGCAGGAGTAACTGTGACTCTCTTAAGGTTGCCAATGCTCGTCGCCGAGCAAAAAACTTCGGAAAACTCAAGGAGAACGTGGCAGAAATAACTGTGAAAGTCTTAAGGTTGACAAATAATGGCGTATCGCTTCTGATGAACTTGCCAGAGAAAGCTTGAGTATGTGACTATGGTAAAACGTGGAGCAACTGGTATGAGTAACTATGACTCTCTTAAGGTAGCCAAATGCCTCGTCACCAACGGAATAAATCGGGAAACTCGAGGGGCACCTGGCAGGAGTAACTGTGAAAGTCTTAAGGTCGGCTAATAATGGATATAACTCCTGGTGAACAGGCCTGATAAAACTTGAAGACGTGACTGTGATAAAACAGGGAGCAACTGAGGAGTAACTATGACACTCTTAAGGTAGCCAAATACTCGTCACCAGGCGAAATACATGGGCAAATTCGAGGAGCACCTGGCAGAAATAACTGTGAAAGTCTTAAGTTCGACAAATAATAGCGTATCACTTCTGGTGAACTGGCCAGAGAAAGCTTGAATATATGACTGTGGTAAAACGGGGAGCAATTGGGAGGAGTAACTATGACTCTCTTAAGGTAGCCAAATGCCTCGTCACCAGACGAAATTAATCGGCAAACTCGAGGAGCACCTAGCAGAAATAACTGTGAAAGTCTTAAGGTCGACAAATAATGGCGTATCGCTTGTGCTGAACTGGCTCGAGAAAGCTTGAAGATTTTACTGTGTTAAAACGGAGAGCAACTTGCAGGAGTAACTGTGACTCTCTTATGGTTGCCAATGCTCGTCGCCCAGCAAGAAACATCGGATAACTCGAGGAGCACCTGGCAGAAATAACTGTGAAAGTCTTAAGGTCGACAAATAATGGCGTATCGCTTCTGATGAACTGGCCAGAGAAAGCTTGAGTATGCGACTATGGTAAAACGGGGAGCAACTGGTATGTGTAACTATGACTCTCTTAAGGTAGCCAAATGCTTCGTCACCAACGGAAATAATCTGCAAACTCGAGGGGCACCTGGCAGGAGTGACTGTGAAAGACTTAATGTCGACTAATAATGGATATAACTCCTGGTGAACAGGCCAGAGAAAGCTTGAAGACGTGACTGTGATAAAACAGGGAGCAACAGGAAGGAGTAACTATGACACTTTTAAGGTAGCCAAATACTTGTCACCAGGCGAAATACATGGGCAAATTCGAGGAGCACCTGGCAGAAATAACTGTGAAAGTCTTAAGTTCGACAAATAATAGCGTATCACTTCTGGTGAACTGGCCAGAGAAAGCTTGAATATATGACTGTGGTAAAACGGGGAGCAATTGGGAGGAGTAATTATGACTCTCTTAAGGTACCCAAATGCCTCGTCACTAGACGAAATTAATCGGCAAACTCGAGGAGCACCTAGCAGAAATAACTGTGAAAGTCTTAAGGTCGACAAATAATGGCGTATCGCTTCTGATGAACTGACCAGAGAAAGCTTAAATATGTGACTATGGTAGAAAGGGGAGCAACTGGTGTGAGTAACTATGACTCTCTTAATGTAGACCAATGCTTGTCACCTGGAAAAATACATCGGCAAACTCGAGGAGCAAATGGCAGAAATAGCTGTGAGAGTGTTAAGGTCGACAAACAATGCGGTATCACTTATGATGAACTGGCCAGTGAAAGCTTAAAGATGTAACTGTGATAGGACGGGGACCAACTGGCAGGAGTAAATATGACTCTCTTAGTGTTGACAGATGCTCGCCACCAGGCGAAATACATATGCAGAGCACCTGGCAGGAAAAACTGTGAAAAGGTCGACAAATAATGGTGTATCGCTTCTTGTGAACTTGAAGATGGGACTATGGTAAAACGAGGAGCAACTGGTACGAGTAAGTATGACTCTCTTAAGGTAGCCAAATGCCTCGTCACCAGACGGAATAAATCGGCAAACTCGAGGAGCACCTAGCAGAAATAACTGTGAAAGTCTTAAGGTCGACAAATAAAGGCAGTGTCGCTTGTGCTGAATTGGCCCGAGAAAGCTTGAAGATTTTACTGTGTTAAAACGGGGAGCAACTTGCAGGAGTAACTGTGACTCTCTTAAGGTTGCCAATGCTCGTCGCCGAGCAAAAAACTTCGGAAAACTCAAGGAGAATGTGGCAGAAATAACTGTGAAAGTCTTAAGGTAGACAAATAATGGCGTATCGCTTCTGATGAACTTGCCAGAGAAAGCTTGAGTATGTGACTATGGTAAAACGTGGAGCAACTGGTATGAGTAACTATGACTCTCTTAAGGTAGCCAAATGCCTCGTCACCAACGGAATAAATCGGGAAACTCGAGGGGCACCTGGCAGGAGTAACTGTGAAAGTCTTAAGGTCGGCTAATAATGGATATAACTCCTGGTGAACAGGCCTGATAAAACTTGAAGACGTGACTGTGATAAAACAGGGAGCAACTGAGGAGTAACTATGAAACTCTTAAGGTAGCCAAATACTCGTCACCAGGCGAAATACATGGGCAAATTCGAGGAGCACCTGGCAGAAATAACTGTGAAAGTCTTAAGTTCGACAAATAATAGCGTATCACTTCTGGTGAACTGGCCAGAGAAAGCTTGAATATATGACTGTGGTAAAACGGGGAGCAATTGGGAGGAGTAACTATGACTCTCTTAAGGTAGCCAAATGCCTCGTCACCAGACGAAATTAATCGGCAAACTCGAGGAGCACCTAGCAGAAATAACTGTGAAAGTCTTAAGGTCGACAAATAATGGCGTATCGCTTGTGCTGAACTGGCTCGAGAAAGCTTGAAGATTTTACTGTGTTAAAACGGAGAGCAACTTGCAGGAGTAACTGTGACTCTCTTATGGTTGCCAATGCTCGTCGCCCAGCAAGAAACATCGGATAACTCGAGGAGCACCTGGCAGAAATAACTGTGAAAGTCTTAAGGTCGACAAATAATGGCGTATCGCTTCTGATGAACTGGCCAGAGAAAGCTTGAGTATGCGACTATGGTAAAACGGGGAGCAACTGGTATGTGTAACTATGACTCTCTTAAGGTAGCCAAATGCTTCGTCACCAACGGAAATAATCTGCAAACTCGAGGGGCACCTGGCAGGAGTGACTGTGAAAGACTTAATGTCGACTAATAATGGATATAACTCCTGGTGAACAGGCCAGAGAAAGCTTGAAGACGTGACTGTGATAAAACAGGGAGCAACAGGAAGGAGTAACTATGACACTTTTAAGGTAGCCAAATACTTGTCACCAGGCGAAATACATGGGCAAATTCGAGGAGCACCTGGCAGAAATAACTGTGAAAGTCTTAAGTTCGACAAATAATAGCGTATCACTTCTGGTGAACTGGCCAGAGAAAGCTTGAATATATGACTGTGGTAAAACGGGGAGCAATTGGGAGGAGTAATTATGACTCTCTTAAGGTACCCAAATGCCTCGTCACCAGACGAAATTAATCGTCAAACTCGAGGAGCACCTAGCAGAAATAACTGTGAAAGTCTTAAGGTCGACAAATAATGGCGTATCGCTTCTGATGAACTGACCAGAGAAAGCTTAAATATGTGACTATGGTAGAAAGGGGAGCAACTGGTGTGAGTAACTATGACTCTCTTAATGTAGACCAATGCTTGTCACCTGGAAAAATACATCGGCAAACTCGAGGAGCAAATGGCAGAAATAGCTGTGAAAGTGTTAAGGTCGACAAACAATGCGGTATCACTTATGATGAACTGGCCAGTGAAAGCTTAAAGATGTAACTGTGATAGGACGGGGACCAGCTGGCAGGAGTAAATATGACTCTCTTAGTGTTGACAGATGCTCGCCACCAGGCGAAATACATATGCAGAGCACCTGGCAGGAAAAACTGTGAAAAGGTCGACAAATAATGGTGTATCGCTTCTTATGAACTTGAAGATGGGACTATGGTAAAACGAGGAGCAACTGGTACGAGTAAGTATGACTCTCTTAAGGTAGCCAAATGCCTCGTCACCAGACGGAATAAATCGGCAAACTCGAGGAGCACCTAGCAGAAATAACTGTGAAAGTCTTAAGGTCGACAAATAAAGGCAGTGTCGCTTGTGCTGAATTGGCCCGAGAAAGCTTGAAGATTTTACTGTGTTAAAACGGGGAGCAACTTGCAGGAGTAACTGTGACTCTCTTAAGGTTGCCAATGCTCGTCGCCGAGCAAAAAACTTCGGAAAACTCAAGGAGAACGTGGCAGAAATAACTGTGAAAGTCTTAAGGTTGACAAATAATGGCGTATCGCTTCTGATGAACTTGCCAGAGAAAGCTTGAGTATGTGACTATGGTAAAACGTGGAGCAACTGGTATGAGTAACTATGACTCTCTTAAGGTAGCCAAATGCCTCGTCACCAACGGAATAAATCGGGAAACTCGAGGGGCACCTGGCAGGAGTAACTGTGAAAGTCTTAAGGTCGGCTAATAATGGATATAACTCCTGGTGAACAGGCCTGATAAAACTTGAAGACGTGACTGTGATAAAACAGGGAGCAACTGAGGAGTAACTATGACACTCTTAAGGTAGCCAAATACTCGTCACCAGGCGAAATACATGGGCAAATTCGAGGAGCACCTGGCAGAAATAACTGTGAAAGTCTTAAGTTCGACAAATAATAGCGTATCACTTCTGGTGAACTGGCCAGAGAAAGCTTGAATATATGACTGTGGTAAAACGGGGAGCAATTGGGAGGAGTAACTATGACTCTCTTAAGGTAGCCAAATGCCTCGTCACCAGACGAAATTAATCGGCAAACTCGAGGAGCACCTAGCAGAAATAACTGTGAAAGTCTTAAGGTCGACAAATAATGGCGTATCGCTTGTGCTGAACTGGCTCGAGAAAGCTTGAAGATTTTACTGTGTTAAAACGGAGAGCAACTTGCAGGAGTAACTGTGACTCTCTTATGGTTGCCAATGCTCGTCGCCCAGCAAGAAACATCGGATAACTCGAGGAGCACCTGGCAGAAATAACTGTGAAAGTCTTAAGGTCGACAAATAATGGCGTATCGCTTCTGATGAACTGGCCAGAGAAAGCTTGAGTATGCGACTATGGTAAAACGGGGAGCAACTGGTATGTGTAACTATGACTCTCTTAAGGTAGCCAAATGCTTCGTCACCAACGGAAATAATCTGCAAACTCGAGGGGCACCTGGCAGGAGTGACTGTGAAAGACTTAATGTCGACTAATAATGGATATAACTCCTGGTGAACAGGCCAGAGAAAGCTTGAAGACGTGACTGTGATAAAACAGGGAGCAACAGGAAGGAGTAACTATGACACTTTTAAGGTAGCCAAATACTTGTCACCAGGCGAAATACATGGGCAAATTCGAGGAGCACCTGGCAGAAATAACTGTGAAAGTCTTAAGTTCGACAAATAATAGCGTATCACTTCTGGTGAACTGGCCAGAGAAAGCTTGAATATATGACTGTGGTAAAACGGGGAGCAATTGGGAGGAGTAATTATGACTCTCTTAAGGTACCCAAATGCCTCGTCACCAGACGAAATTAATCGGCAAACTCGAGGAGCACCTAGCAGAAATAACTGTGAAAGTCTTAAGGTCGACAAATAATGGCGTATCGCTTCTGATGAACTGACCAGAGAAAGCTTAAATATGTGACTATGGTAGAAAGGGGAGCAACTGGTGTGAGTAACTATGACTCTCTTAATGTAGACCAATGCTTGTCACCTGGAAAAATACATCGGCAAACTCGAGGAGCAAATGGCAGAAATAGCTGTGAAAGTGTTAAGGTCGACAAACAATGCGGTATCACTTATGATGAACTGGCCAGTGAAAGCTTAAAGATGTAACTGTGACAGGACGGGGACCAGCTGGCAGGAGTAAATATGACTCTCTTAGTGTTGACAGATGCTCGCCACCAGGCGAAATACATATGCAGAGCACCTGGCAGGAAAAACTGTGAAAAGGTCGACAAATAATGGTGTATCGCTTCTTGTGAACTTGAAGATGGGACTATGGTAAAACGAGGAGCAACTGGTACGAGTAAGTATGACTCTCTTAAGGTAGCCAAATGCCTCGTCACCAGACGGAATAAATCGGCAAACTCGAGGAGCACCTAGCAGAAATAACTGTGAAAGTCTTAAGGTCGACAAATAAAGGCAGTGTCGCTTGTGCTGAATTGGCCCGAGAAAGCTTGAAGATTTTACTGTGTTAAAACGGGGAGCAACTTGCAGGAGTAACTGTGACTCTCTTAAGGTTGCCAATGCTCGTCGCCGAGCAAAAAACTTCGGAAAACTCAAGGAGAACGTGGCAGAAATAACTGTGAAAGTCTTAAGGTTGACAAATAATGGCGTATCGCTTCTGATGAACTTGCCAGAGAAAGCTTGAGTATGTGACTATGGTAAAACGTGGAGCAACTGGTATGAGTAACTATGACTCTCTTAAGGTAGCCAAATGCCTCGTCACCAACGGAATAAATCGGGAAACTCGAGGGGCACCTGGCAGGAGTAACTGTGAAAGTCTTAAGGTCGGCTAATAATGGATATAACTCCTGGTGAACAGGCCTGATAAAACTTGAAGACGTGACTGTGATAAAACAGGGAGCAACTGAGGAGTAACTATGACACTCTTAAGGTAGCCAAATACTCGTCACCAGGCGAAATACATGGGCAAATTCGAGGAGCACCTGGCAGAAATAACTGTGAAAGTCTTAAGTTCGACAAATAATAGCGTATCACTTCTGGTGAACTGGCCAGAGAAAGCTTGAATATATGACTGTGGTAAAACGGGGAGCAATTGGGAGGAGTAACTATGACTCTCTTAAGGTAGCCAAATGCCTCGTCACCAGACGAAATTAATCGGCAAACTCGAGGAGCACCTAGCAGAAATAACTGTGAAAGTCTTAAGGTCGACAAATAATGGCGTATCGCTTGTGCTGAACTGGCTCGAGAAAGCTTGAAGATTTTACTGTGTTAAAACGGAGAGCAACTTGCAGGAGTAACTGTGACTCTCTTATGGTTGCCAATGCTCGTCGCCCAGCAAGAAACATCGGATAACTCGAGGAGCACCTGGCAGAAATAACTGTGAAAGTCTTAAGGTCGACAAATAATGGCGTATCGCTTCTGATGAACTGGCCAGAGAAAGCTTGAGTATGCGACTATGGTAAAACGGGGAGCAACTGGTATGTGTAACTATGACTCTCTTAAGGTAGCCAAATGCTTCGTCACCAACGGAAATAATCTGCAAACTCGAGGGGCACCTGGCAGGAGTGACTGTGAAAGACTTAATGTCGACTAATAATGGATATAACTCCTGGTGAACAGGCCAGAGAAAGCTTGAAGACGTGACTGTGATAAAACAGGGAGCAACAGGAAGGAGTAACTATGACACTTTTAAGGTAGCCAAATACTTGTCACCAGGCGAAATACATGGGCAAATTCGAGGAGCACCTGGCAGAAATAACTGTGAAAGTCTTAAGTTCGACAAATAATAGCGTATCACTTCTGGTGAACTGGCCAGAGAAAGCTTGAATATATGACTGTGGTAAAACGGGGAGCAATTGGGAGGAGTAATTATGACTCTCTTAAGGTACCCAAATGCCTCGTCACCAGACGAAATTAATCGGCAAACTCGAGGAGCACCTAGCAGAAATAACTGTGAAAGTCTTAAGGTCGACAAATAATGGCGTATCGCTTCTGATGAACTGACCAGAGAAAGCTTAAATATGTGACTATGGTAGAAAGGGGAGCAACTGGTGTGAGTAACTATGACTCTCTTAATGTAGACCAATGCTTGTCACCTGGAAAAATACATCGGCAAACTCGAGGAGCAAATGGCAGAAATAGCTGTGAAAGTGTTAAGGTCGACAAACAATGCGGTATCACTTATGATGAACTGGCCAGTGAAAGCTTAAAGAAGTAACTGTGGTAGGACGGGGACCAACTGGCAGGAGTAAATATGACTCTCTTAGTGTTGACAGATGCTCGCCACCAGGCGAAATACATATGCAGAGCACCTGGCAGGAAAAACTGTGAAAAGGTCGACAAATAATGGTGTATCGCTTCTTGTGAACTTGAAGATGGGACTATGGTAAAACGAGGAGCAACTGGTACGAGTAAGTATGACTCTCTTAAGGTAGCCAAATGCCTCGTCACCAGACGGAATAAATCGGCAAACTCGAGGAGCACCTAGCAGAAATAACTGTGAAAGTCTTAAGGTCGACAAATAAAGGCAGTGTCGCTTGTGCTGAATTGGCCCGAGAAAGCTTGAAGATTTTACTGTGTTAAAACGGGGAGCAACTTGCAGGAGTAACTGTGACTCTCTTAAGGTTGCCAATGCTCGTCGCCGAGCAAAAAACTTCGGAAAACTCAAGGAGAACGTGGCAGAAATAACTGTGAAAGTCTTAAGGTTGACAAATAATGGCGTATCGCTTCTGATGAACTTGCCAGAGAAAGCTTGAGTATGTGACTATGGTAAAACGTGGAGCAACTGGTATGAGTAACTATGACTCTCTTAAGGTAGCCAAATGCCTCGTCACCAACGGAATAAATCGGGAAACTCGAGGGGCACCTGGCAGGAGTAACTGTGAAAGTCTTAAGGTCGGCTAATAATGGATATAACTCCTGGTGAACAGGCCTGATAAAACTTGAAGACGTGACTGTGATAAAACAGGGAGCAACTGAGGAGTAACTATGACACTCTTAAGGTAGCCAAATACTCGTCACCAGGCGAAATACATGGGCAAATTCGAGGAGCACCTGGCAGAAATAACTGTGAAAGTCTTAAGTTCGACAAATAATAGCGTATCACTTCTGGTGAACTGGCCAGAGAAAGCTTGAATATATGACTGTGGTAAAACGGGGAGCAATTGGGAGGAGTAACTATGACTCTCTTAAGGTAGCCAAATGCCTCGTCACCAGACGAAATTAATCGGCAAACTCGAGGAGCACCTAGCAGAAATAACTGTGAAAGTCTTAAGGTCGACAAATAATGGCGTATCGCTTGTGCTGAACTGGCTCGAGAAAGCTTGAAGATTTTACTGTGTTAAAACGGAGAGCAACTTGCAGGAGTAACTGTGACTCTCTTATGGTTGCCAATGCTCGTCGCCCAGCAAGAAACATCGGATAACTCGAGGAGCACCTGGCAGAAATAACTGTGAAAGTCTTAAGGTCGACAAATAATGGCGTATCGCTTCTGATGAACTGGCCAGAGAAAGCTTGAGTATGCGACTATGGTAAAACGGGGAGCAACTGGTATGTGTAACTATGACTCTCTTAAGGTAGCCAAATGCTTCGTCACCAACGGAAATAATCTGCAAACTCGAGGGGCACCTGGCAGGAGTGACTGTGAAAGACTTAATGTCGACTAATAATGGATATAACTCCTGGTGAACAGGCCAGAGAAAGCTTGAAGACGTGACTGTGATAAAACAGGGAGCAACAGGAAGGAGTAACTATGACACTTTTAAGGTAGCCAAATACTTGTCACCAGGCGAAATACATGGGCAAATTCGAGGAGCACCTGGCAGAAATAACTGTGAAAGTCTTAAGTTCGACAAATAATAGCGTATCACTTCTGGTGAACTGGCCAGAGAAAGCTTGAATATATGACTGTGGTAAAACGGGGAGCAATTGGGAGGAGTAATTATGACTCTCTTAAGGTACCCAAATGCCTCGTCACCAGACGAAATTAATCGGCAAACTCGAGGAGCACCTAGCAGAAATAACTGTGAAAGTCTTAAGGTCGACAAATAATGGCGTATCGCTTCTGATGAACTGACCAGAGAAAGCTTAAATATGTGACTATGGTAGAAAGGGGAGCAACTGGTGTGAGTAACTATGACTCTCTTAATGTAGACCAATGCTTGTCACCTGGAAAAATACAGCGGCAAACTCGAGGAGCAAATGGCAGAAATAGCTGTGAAAGTGTTAAGGTCGACAAACAATGCGGTATCACTTATGATGAACTGGCCAGTGAAAGCTTAAAGATGTAACTGTGATAGGACGGGGACCAGCTGGCAGGAGTAAATATGACTCTCTTAGTGTTGACAGATGCTCGCCACCAGGCGAAATACATATGCAGAGCACCTGGCAGGAAAAACTGTGAAAAGGTCGACAAATAATGGTGTATCGCTTCTTGTGAACTTGAAGATGGGACTATGGTAAAACGAGGAGCAACTGGTACGAGTAAGTATGACTCTCTTAAGGTAGCCAAATGCCTCGTCACCAGACGGAATAAATCGGCAAACTCGAGGAGCACCTAGCAGAAATAACTGTGAAAGTCTTAAGGTCGACAAATAAAGGCAGTGTCGCTTGTGCTGAATTGGCCCGAGAAAGCTTGAAGATTTTACTGTGTTAAAACGGGGAGCAACTTGCAGGAGTAACTGTGACTCTCTTAAGGTTGCCAATGCTCGTCGCCGAGCAAAAAACTTCGGAAAACTCAAGGAGAACGTGGCAGAAATAACTGTGAAAGTCTTAAGGTTGACAAATAATGGCGTATCGCTTCTGATGAACTTGCCAGAGAAAGCTTGAGTATGTGACTATGGTAAAACGTGGAGCAACTGGTATGAGTAACTATGACTCTCTTAAGGTAGCCAAATGCCTCGTCACCAACGGAATAAATCGGGAAACTCGAGGGGCACCTGGCAGGAGTAACTGTGAAAGTCTTAAGGTCGGCTAATAATGGATATAACTCCTGGTGAACAGGCCTGATAAAACTTGAAGACGTGACTGTGATAAAACAGGGAGCAACTGAGGAGTAACTATGACACTCTTAAGGTAGCCAAATACTCGTCACCAGGCGAAATACATGGGCAAATTCGAGGAGCACCTGGCAGAAATAACTGTGAAAGTCTTAAGTTCGACAAATAATAGCGTATCACTTCTGGTGAACTGGCCAGAGAAAGCTTGAATATATGACTGTGGTAAAACGGGGAGCAATTGGGAGGAGTAACTATGACTCTCTTAAGGTAGCCAAATGCCTCGTCACCAGACGAAATTAATCGGCAAACTCGAGGAGCACCTAGCAGAAATAACTGTGAAAGTCTTAAGGTCGACAAATAATGGCGTATCGCTTGTGCTGAACTGGCTCGAGAAAGCTTGAAGATTTTACTGTGTTAAAACGGAGAGCAACTTGCAGGAGTAACTGTGACTCTCTTATGGTTGCCAATGCTCGTCGCCCAGCAAGAAACATCGGATAACTCGAGGAGCACCTGGCAGAAATAACTGTGAAAGTCTTAAGGTCGACAAATAATGGCGTATCGCTTCTGATGAACTGGCCAGAGAAAGCTTGAGTATGCGACTATGGTAAAACGGGGAGCAACTGGTATGTGTAACTATGACTCTCTTAAGGTAGCCAAATGCTTCGTCACCAACGGAAATAATCTGCAAACTCGAGGGGCACCTGGCAGGAGTGACTGTGAAAGACTTAATGTCGACTAATAATGGATATAACTCCTGGTGAACAGGCCAGAGAAAGCTTGAAGACGTGACTGTGATAAAACAGGGAGCAACAGGAAGGAGTAACTATGACACTTTTAAGGTAGCCAAATACTTGTCACCAGGCGAAATACATGGGCAAATTCGAGGAGCACCTGGCAGAAATAACTGTGAAAGTCTTAAGTTCGACAAATAATAGCGTATCACTTCTGGTGAACTGGCCAGAGAAAGCTTGAATATATGACTGTGGTAAAACGGGGAGCAATTGGGAGGAGTAATTATGACTCTCTTAAGGTACCCAAATGCCTCGTCACCAGACGAAAATAATCGGCAAACTCGAGGAGCACCTAGCAGAAATAACTGTGAAAGTCTTAAGGTCGACAAATAATGGCGTATCGCTTCTGATGAACTGACCAGAGAAAGCTTAAATATGTGACTATGGTAGAAAGGGGAGCAACTGGTGTGAGTAACTATGACTCTCTTAATGTAGACCAATGCTTGTCACCTGGAAAAATACATCGGCAAACTCGAGGAGCAAATGGCAGAAATAGCTGTGAAAGTGTTAAGGTCGACAAACAATGCGGTATCACTTATGATGAACTGGCCAGTGAAAGCTTAAAGAAGTAACTGTGGTAGGACGGGGACCAACTGGCAGGAGTAAATATGACTCTCTTAGTGTTGACAGATGCTCGCCACCAGGCGAAATACATATGCAGAGCACCTGGCAGGAAAAACTGTGAAAAGGTCGACAAATAATGGTGTATCGCTTCTTGTGAACTTGAAGATGGGACTATGGTAAAACGAGGAGCAACTGGTACGAGTAAGTATGACTCTCTTAAGGTAGCCAAATGCCTCGTCACCAGACGGAATAAATCGGCAAACTCGAGGAGCACCTAGCAGAAATAACTGTGAAAGTCTTAAGGTCGACAAATAAAGGCAGTGTCGCTTGTGCTGAATTGGCCCGAGAAAGCTTGAAGATTTTACTGTGTTAAAACGGGGAGCAACTTGCAGGAGTAACTGTGACTCTCTTAAGGTTGCCAATGCTCGTCGCCGAGCAAAAAACTTCGGAAAACTCAAGGAGAACGTGGCAGAAATAACTGTGAAAGTCTTAAGGTAGACAAATAATGGCGTATCGCTTCTGATGAACTTGCCAGAGAAAGCTTGAGTATGTGACTATGGTAAAACGTGGAGCAACTGGTATGAGTAACTATGACTCTCTTAAGGTAGCCAAATGCCTCGTCACCAACGGAATAAATCGGGAAACTCGAGGGGCACCTGGCAGGAGTAACTGTGAAAGTCTTAAGGTCGGCTAATAATGGATATAACTCCTGGTGAACAGGCCTGATAAAACTTGAAGACGTGACTGTGATAAAACAGGGAGCAACTGAGGAGTAACTATGACACTCTTAAGGTAGCCAAATACTCGTCACCAGGCGAAATACATGGGCAAATTCGAGGAGCACCTGGCAGAAATAACTGTGAAAGTCTTAAGTTCGACAAATAATAGCGTATCACTTCTGGTGAACTGGCCAGAGAAAGCTTGAATATATGACTGTGGTAAAACGGGGAGCAATTGGGAGGAGTAACTATGACTCTCTTAAGGTAGCCAAATGCCTCGTCACCAGACGAAATTAATCGGCAAACTCGAGGAGCACCTAGCAGAAATAACTGTGAAAGTCTTAAGGTCGACAAATAATGGCGTATCGCTTGTGCTGAACTGGCTCGAGAAAGCTTGAAGATTTTACTGTGTTAAAACGGAGAGCAACTTGCAGGAGTAACTGTGACTCTCTTATGGTTGCCAATGCTCGTCGCCCAGCAAGAAACATCGGATAACTCGAGGAGCACCTGGCAGAAATAACTGTGAAAGTCTTAAGGTCGACAAATAATGGCGTATCGCTTCTGATGAACTGGCCAGAGAAAGCTTGAGTATGCGACTATGGTAAAACGGGGAGCAACTGGTATGTGTAACTATGACTCTCTTAAGGTAGCCAAATGCTTCGTCACCAACGGAAATAATCTGCAAACTCGAGGGGCACCTGGCAGGAGTGACTGTGAAAGACTTAATGTCGACTAATAATGGATATAACTCCTGGTGAACAGGCCAGAGAAAGCTTGAAGACGTGACTGTGATAAAACAGGGAGCAACAGGAAGGAGTAACTATGACACTTTTAAGGTAGCCAAATACTTGTCACCAGGCGAAATACATGGGCAAATTCGAGGAGCACCTGGCAGAAATAACTGTGAAAGTCTTAAGTTCGACAAATAATAGCGTATCACTTCTGGTGAACTGGCCAGAGAAAGCTTGAATATATGACTGTGGTAAAACGGGGAGCAATTGGGAGGAGTAATTATGACTCTCTTAAGGTACCCAAATGCCTCGTCACTAGACGAAATTAATCGGCAAACTCGAGGAGCACCTAGCAGAAATAACTGTGAAAGTCTTAAGGTCGACAAATAATGGCGTATCGCTTCTGATGAACTGACCAGAGAAAGCTTAAATATGTGACTATGGTAGAAAGGGGAGCAACTGGTGTGAGTAACTATGACTCTCTTAATGTAGACCAATGCTTGTCACCTGGAAAAATACATCGGCAAACTCGAGGAGCAAATGGCAGAAATAGCTGTGAAAGTGTTAAGGTCGACAAACAACGCGGTATCACTTATGATGAACTGGCCAGTGAAAGCTTAAAGATGTAACTGTGATAGGACGGGGACCAACTGGCAGGAGTAAATATGACTCTCTTAGTGTTGACAGATGCTCGCCACCAGGCGAAATACATATGCAGAGCACCTGGCAGGAAAAACTGTGAAAAGGTCGACAAATAATGGTGTATCGCTTCTTGTGAACTTGAAGATGGGACTATGGTAAAACGAGGAGCAACTGGTACGAGTAAGTATGACTCTCTTAAGGTAGCCAAATGCCTCGTCACCAGACGGAATAAATCGGCAAACTCGAGGAGCACCTAGCAGAAATAACTGTGAAAGTCTTAAGGTCGACAAATAAAGGCAGTGTCGCTTGTGCTGAATTGGCCCGAGAAAGCTTGAAGATTTTACTGTGTTAAAACGGGGAGCAACTTGCAGGAGTAACTGTGACTCTCTTAAGGTTGCCAATGCTCGTCGCCGAGCAAAAAACTTCGGAAAACTCAAGGAGAATGTGGCAGAAATAACTGTGAAAGTCTTAAGGTAGACAAATAATGGCGTATCGCTTCTGATGAACTTGCCAGAGAAAGCTTGAGTATGTGACTATGGTAAAACGTGGAGCAACTGGTATGAGTAACTATGACTCTCTTAAGGTAGCCAAATGCCTCGTCACCAACGGAATAAATCGGGAAACTCGAGGGGCACCTGGCAGGAGTAACTGTGAAAGTCTTAAGGTCGGCTAATAATGGATATAACTCCTGGTGAACAGGCCTGATAAAACTTGAAGACGTGACTGTGATAAAACAGGGAGCAACTGAGGAGTAACTATGAAACTCTTAAGGTAGCCAAATACTCGTCACCAGGCGAAATACATGGGCAAATTCGAGGAGCACCTGGCAGAAATAACTGTGAAAGTCTTAAGTTCGACAAATAATAGCGTATCACTTCTGGTGAACTGGCCAGAGAAAGCTTGAATATATGACTGTGGTAAAACGGGGAGCAATTGGGAGGAGTAACTATGACTCTCTTAAGGTAGCCAAATGCCTCGTCACCAGACGAAATTAATCGGCAAACTCGAGGAGCACCTAGCAGAAATAACTGTGAAAGTCTTAAGGTCGACAAATAATGGCGTATCGCTTGTGCTGAACTGGCTCGAGAAAGCTTGAAGATTTTACTGTGTTAAAACGGAGAGCAACTTGCAGGAGTAACTGTGACTCTCTTATGGTTGCCAATGCTCGTCGCCCAGCAAGAAACATCGGATAACTCGAGGAGCACCTGGCAGAAATAACTGTGAAAGTCTTAAGGTCGACAAATAATGGCGTATCGCTTCTGATGAACTGGCCAGAGAAAGCTTGAGTATGCGACTATGGTAAAACGGGGAGCAACTGGTATGTGTAACTATGACTCTCTTAAGGTAGCCAAATGCTTCGTCACCAACGGAAATAATCTGCAAACTCGAGGGGCACCTGGCAGGAGTGACTGTGAAAGACTTAATGTCGACTAATAATGGATATAACTCCTGGTGAACAGGCCAGAGAAAGCTTGAAGACGTGACTGTGATAAAACAGGGAGCAACAGGAAGGAGTAACTATGACACTTTTAAGGTAGCCAAATACTTGTCACCAGGCGAAATACATGGGCAAATTCGAGGAGCACCTGGCAGAAATAACTGTGAAAGTCTTAAGTTCGACAAATAATAGCGTATCACTTCTGGTGAACTGGCCAGAGAAAGCTTGAATATATGACTGTGGTAAAACGGGGAGCAATTGGGAGGAGTAATTATGACTCTCTTAAGGTACCCAAATGCCTCGTCACCAGACGAAATTAATCGGCAAACTCGAGGAGCACCTAGCAGAAATAACTGTGAAAGTCTTAAGGTCGACAAATAATGGCGTATCGCTTCTGATGAACTGACCAGAGAAAGCTTAAATATGTGACTATGGTAGAAAGGGGAGCAACTGGTGTGAGTAACTATGACTCTCTTAATGTAGACCAATGCTTGTCACCTGGAAAAATACATCGGCAAACTCGAGGAGCAAATGGCAGAAATAGCTGTGAAAGTGTTAAGGTCGACAAACAATGCGGTATCACTTATGATGAACTGGCCAGTGAAAGCTTAAAGAAGTAACTGTGGTAGGACGGGGACCAACTGGCAGGAGTAAATATGACTCTCTTAGTGTTGACAGATGCTCGCCACCAGGCGAAATACATATGCAGAGCACCTGGCAGGAAAAACTGTGAAAAGGTCGACAAATAATGGTGTATCGCTTCTTGTGAACTTGAAGATGGGACTATGGTAAAACGAGGAGCAACTGGTACGAGTAAGTATGACTCTCTTAAGGTAGCCAAATGCCTCGTCACCAGACGGAATAAATCGGCAAACTCGAGGAGCACCTAGCAGAAATAACTGTGAAAGTCTTAAGGTCGACAAATAAAGGCAGTGTCGCTTGTGCTGAATTGGCCCGAGAAAGCTTGAAGATTTTACTGTGTTAAAACGGGGAGCAACTTGCAGGAGTAACTGTGACTCTCTTAAGGTTGCCAATGCTCGTCGCCGAGCAAAAAACTTCGGAAAACTCAAGGAGAACGTGGCAGAAATAACTGTGAAAGTCTTAAGGTTGACAAATAATGGCGTATCGCTTCTGATGAACTTGCCAGAGAAAGCTTGAGTATGTGACTATGGTAAAACGTGGAGCAACTGGTATGAGTAACTATGACTCTCTTAAGGTAGCCAAATGCCTCGTCACCAACGGAATAAATCGGGAAACTCGAGGGGCACCTGGCAGGAGTAACTGTGAAAGTCTTAAGGTCGGCTAATAATGGATATAACTCCTGGTGAACAGGCCTGATAAAACTTGAAGACGTGACTGTGATAAAACAGGGAGCAACTGAGGAGTAACTATGACACTCTTAAGGTAGCCAAATACTCGTCACCAGGCGAAATACATGGGCAAATTCGAGGAGCACCTGGCAGAAATAACTGTGAAAGTCTTAAGTTCGACAAATAATAGCGTATCACTTCTGGTGAACTGGCCAGAGAAAGCTTGAATATATGACTGTGGTAAAACGGGGAGCAATTGGGAGGAGTAACTATGACTCTCTTAAGGTAGCCAAATGCCTCGTCACCAGACGAAATTAATCGGCAAACTCGAGGAGCACCTAGCAGAAATAACTGTGAAAGTCTTAAGGTCGACAAATAATGGCGTATCGCTTGTGCTGAACTGGCTCGAGAAAGCTTGAAGATTTTACTGTGTTAAAACGGAGAGCAACTTGCAGGAGTAACTGTGACTCTCTTATGGTTGCCAATGCTCGTCGCCCAGCAAGAAACATCGGATAACTCGAGGAGCACCTGGCAGAAATAACTGTGAAAGTCTTAAGGTCGACAAATAATGGCGTATCGCTTCTGATGAACTGGCCAGAGAAAGCTTGAGTATGCGACTATGGTAAAACGGGGAGCAACTGGTATGTGTAACTATGACTCTCTTAAGGTAGCCAAATGCTTCGTCACCAACGGAAATAATCTGCAAACTCGAGGGGCACCTGGCAGGAGTGACTGTGAAAGACTTAATGTCGACTAATAATGGATATAACTCCTGGTGAACAGGCCAGAGAAAGCTTGAAGACGTGACTGTGATAAAACAGGGAGCAACAGGAAGGAGTAACTATGACACTTTTAAGGTAGCCAAATACTTGTCACCAGGCGAAATACATGGGCAAATTCGAGGAGCACCTGGCAGAAATAACTGTGAAAGTCTTAAGTTCGACAAATAATAGCGTATCACTTCTGGTGAACTGGCCAGAGAAAGCTTGAATATATGACTGTGGTAAAACGGGGAGCAATTGGGAGGAGTAATTATGACTCTCTTAAGGTACCCAAATGCCTCGTCACTAGACGAAATTAATCGGCAAACTCGAGGAGCACCTAGCAGAAATAACTGTGAAAGTCTTAAGGTCGACAAATAATGGCGTATCGCTTCTGATGAACTGACCAGAGAAAGCTTAAATATGTGACTATGGTAGAAAGGGGAGCAACTGGTGTGAGTAACTATGACTCTCTTAATGTAGACCAATGCTTGTCACCTGGAAAAATACATCGGCAAACTCGAGGAGCAAATGGCAGAAATAGCTGTGAAAGTGTTAAGGTCGACAAACAATGCGGTATCACTTATGATGAACTGGCCAGTGAAAGCTTAAAGATGTAACTGTGATAGGACGGGGACCAACTGGCAGGAGTAAATATGACTCTCTTAGTGTTGACAGATGCTCGCCACCAGGCGAAATACATATGCAGAGCACCTGGCAGGAAAAACTGTGAAAAGGTCGACAAATAATGGTGTATCGCTTCTTGTGAACTTGAAGATGGGACTATGGTAAAACGAGGAGCAACTGGTACGAGTAAGTATGACTCTCTTAAGGTAGCCAAATGCCTCGTCACCAGACGGAATAAATCGGCAAACTCGAGGAGCACCTAGCAGAAATAACTGTGAAAGTCTTAAGGTCGACAAATAAAGGCAGTGTCGCTTGTGCTGAATTGGCCCGAGAAAGCTTGAAGATTTTACTGTGTTAAAACGGGGAGCAACTTGCAGGAGTAACTGTGACTCTCTTAAGGTTGCCAATGCTCGTCGCCGAGCAAAAAACTTCGGAAAACTCAAGGAGAATGTGGCAGAAATAACTGTGAAAGTCTTAAGGTAGACAAATAATGGCGTATCGCTTCTGATGAACTTGCCAGAGAAAGCTTGAGTATGTGACTATGGTAAAACGTGGAGCAACTGGTATGAGTAACTATGACTCTCTTAAGGTAGCCAAATGCCTCGTCACCAACGGAATAAATCGGGAAACTCGAGGGGCACCTGGCAGGAGTAACTGTGAAAGTCTTAAGGTCGGCTAATAATGGATATAACTCCTGGTGAACAGGCCTGATAAAACTTGAAGACGTGACTGTGATAAAACAGGGAGCAACTGAGGAGTAACTATGAAACTCTTAAGGTAGCCAAATACTCGTCACCAGGCGAAATACATGGGCAAATTCGAGGAGCACCTGGCAGAAATAACTGTGAAAGTCTTAAGTTCGACAAATAATAGCGTATCACTTCTGGTGAACTGGCCAGAGAAAGCTTGAATATATGACTGTGGTAAAACGGGGAGCAATTGGGAGGAGTAACTATGACTCTCTTAAGGTAGCCAAATGCCTCGTCACCAGACGAAATTAATCGGCAAACTCGAGGAGCACCTAGCAGAAATAACTGTGAAAGTCTTAAGGTCGACAAATAATGGCGTATCGCTTGTGCTGAACTGGCTCGAGAAAGCTTGAAGATTTTACTGTGTTAAAACGGAGAGCAACTTGCAGGAGTAACTGTGACTCTCTTATGGTTGCCAATGCTCGTCGCCCAGCAAGAAACATCGGATAACTCGAGGAGCACCTGGCAGAAATAACTGTGAAAGTCTTAAGGTCGACAAATAATGGCGTATCGCTTCTGATGAACTGGCCAGAGAAAGCTTGAGTATGCGACTATGGTAAAACGGGGAGCAACTGGTATGTGTAACTATGACTCTCTTAAGGTAGCCAAATGCTTCGTCACCAACGGAAATAATCTGCAAACTCGAGGGGCACCTGGCAGGAGTGACTGTGAAAGACTTAATGTCGACTAATAATGGATATAACTCCTGGTGAACAGGCCAGAGAAAGCTTGAAGACGTGACTGTGATAAAACAGGGAGCAACAGGAAGGAGTAACTATGACACTTTTAAGGTAGCCAAATACTTGTCACCAGGCGAAATACATGGGCAAATTCGAGGAGCACCTGGCAGAAATAACTGTGAAAGTCTTAAGTTCGACAAATAATAGCGTATCACTTCTGGTGAACTGGCCAGAGAAAGCTTGAATATATGACTGTGGTAAAACGGGGAGCAATTGGGAGGAGTAATTATGACTCTCTTAAGGTACCCAAATGCCTCGTCACCAGACGAAATTAATCGGCAAACTCGAGGAGCACCTAGCAGAAATAACTGTGAAAGTCTTAAGGTCGACAAATAATGGCGTATCGCTTCTGATGAACTGACCAGAGAAAGCTTAAATATGTGACTATGGTAGAAAGGGGAGCAACTGGTGTGAGTAACTATGACTCTCTTAATGTAGACCAATGCTTGTCACCTGGAAAAATACATCGGCAAACTCGAGGAGCAAATGGCAGAAATAGCTGTGAAAGTGTTAAGGTCGACAAACAATGCGGTATCACTTATGATGAACTGGCCAGTGAAAGCTTAAAGATGTAACTGTGATAGGACGGGGACCAACTGGCAGGAGTAAATATGACTCTCTTAGTGTTGACAGATGCTCGCCACCAGGCGAAATACATATGCAGAGCACCTGGCAGGAAAAACTGTGAAAAGGTCGACAAATAATGGTGTATCGCTTCTTGTGAACTTGAAGATGGGACTATGGTAAAACGAGGAGCAACTGGTACGAGTAAGTATGACTCTCTTAAGGTAGCCAAATGCCTCGTCACCAGACGGAATAAATCGGCAAACTCGAGGAGCACCTAGCAGAAATAACTGTGAAAGTCTTAAGGTCGACAAATAAAGGCAGTGTCGCTTGTGCTGAATTGGCCCGAGAAAGCTTGAAGATTTTACTGTGTTAAAACGGGGAGCAACTTGCAGGAGTAACTGTGACTCTCTTAAGGTTGCCAATGCTCGTCGCCGAGCAAAAAACTTCGGAAAACTCAAGGAGAACGTGGCAGAAATAACTGTGAAAGTCTTAAGGTTGACAAATAATGGCGTATCGCTTCTGATGAACTTGCCAGAGAAAGCTTGAGTATGTGACTATGGTAAAACGTGGAGCAACTGGTATGAGTAACTATGACTCTCTTAAGGTAGCCAAATGCCTCGTCACCAACGGAATAAATCGGGAAACTCGAGGGGCACCTGGCAGGAGTAACTGTGAAAGTCTTAAGGTCGGCTAATAATGGATATAACTCCTGGTGAACAGGCCTGATAAAACTTGAAGACGTGACTGTGATAAAACAGGGAGCAACTGAGGAGTAACTATGACACTCTTAAGGTAGCCAAATACTCGTCACCAGGCGAAATACATGGGCAAATTCGAGGAGCACCTGGCAGAAATAACTGTGAAAGTCTTAAGTTCGACAAATAATAGCGTATCACTTCTGGTGAACTGGCCAGAGAAAGCTTGAATATATGACTGTGGTAAAACGGGGAGCAATTGGGAGGAGTAACTATGACTCTCTTAAGGTAGCCAAATGCCTCGTCACCAGACGAAATTAATCGGCAAACTCGAGGAGCACCTAGCAGAAATAACTGTGAAAGTCTTAAGGTCGACAAATAATGGCGTATCGCTTGTGCTGAACTGGCTCGAGAAAGCTTGAAGATTTTACTGTGTTAAAACGGAGAGCAACTTGCAGGAGTAACTGTGACTCTCTTATGGTTGCCAATGCTCGTCGCCCAGCAAGAAACATCGGATAACTCGAGGAGCACCTGGCAGAAATAACTGTGAAAGTCTTAAGGTCGACAAATAATGGCGTATCGCTTCTGATGAACTGGCCAGAGAAAGCTTGAGTATGCGACTATGGTAAAACGGGGAGCAACTGGTATGTGTAACTATGACTCTCTTAAGGTAGCCAAATGCTTCGTCACCAACGGAAATAATCTGCAAACTCGAGGGGCACCTGGCAGGAGTGACTGTGAAAGACTTAATGTCGACTAATAATGGATATAACTCCTGGTGAACAGGCCAGAGAAAGCTTGAAGACGTGACTGTGATAAAACAGGGAGCAACAGGAAGGAGTAACTATGACACTTTTAAGGTAGCCAAATACTTGTCACCAGGCGAAATACATGGGCAAATTCGAGGAGCACCTGGCAGAAATAACTGTGAAAGTCTTAAGTTCGACAAATAATAGCGTATCACTTCTGGTGAACTGGCCAGAGAAAGCTTGAATATATGACTGTGGTAAAACGGGGAGCAATTGGGAGGAGTAATTATGACTCTCTTAAGGTACCCAAATGCCTCGTCACCAGACGAAATTAATCGGCAAACTTGAGGAGCACCTAGCAGAAATAACTGTGAAAGTCTTAAGGTCGACAAATAATGGCGTATCGCTTCTGATGAACTGACCAGAGAAAGCTTAAATATGTGACTATGGTAGAAAGGGGAGCAACTGGTGTGAGTAACTATGACTCTCTTAATGTAGACCAATGCTTGTCACCTGGAAAAATACATCGGCAAACTCGAGGAGCAAATGGCAGAAATAGCTGTGAAAGTGTTAAGGTCGACAAACAATGCGGTATCACTTATGATGAACTGGCCAGTGAAAGCTTAAAGATGTAACTGTGATAGGACGGGGACCAACTGGCAGGAGTAAATATGACTCTCTTAGTGTTGACAGATGCTCGCCACCAGGCGAAATACATATGCAGAGCACCTGGCAGGAAAAACTGTGAAAAGGTCGACAAATAATGGTGTATCGCTTCTTGTGAACTTGAAGATGGGACTATGGTAAAACGAGGAGCAACTGGTACGAGTAAGTATGACTCTCTTAAGGTAGCCAAATGCCTCGTCACCAGACGGAATAAATCGGCAAACTCGAGGAGCACCTAGCAGAAATAACTGTGAAAGTCTTAAGGTCGACAAATAAAGGCAGTGTCGCTTGTGCTGAATTGGCCCGAGAAAGCTTGAAGATTTTACTGTGTTAAAACGGGGAGCAACTTGCAGGAGTAACTGTGACTCTCTTAAGGTTGCCAATGCTCGTCGCCGAGCAAAAAACTTCGGAAAACTCAAGGAGAACGTGGCAGAAATAACTGTGAAAGTCTTAAGGTTGACAAATAATGGCGTATCGCTTCTGATGAACTTGCCAGAGAAAGCTTGAGTATGTGACTATGGTAAAACGTGGAGCAACTGGTATGAGTAACTATGACTCTCTTAAGGTAGCCAAATGCCTCGTCACCAACGGAATAAATCGGGAAACTCGAGGGGCACCTGGCAGGAGTAACTGTGAAAGTCTTAAGGTCGGCTAATAATGGATATAACTCCTGGTGAACAGGCCTGATAAAACTTGAAGACGTGACTGTGATAAAACAGGGAGCAACTGAGGAGTAACTATGACACTCTTAAGGTAGCCAAATACTCGTCACCAGGCGAAATACATGGGCAAATTCGAGGAGCACCTGGCAGAAATAACTGTGAAAGTCTTAAGTTCGACAAATAATAGCGTATCACTTCTGGTGAACTGGCCAGAGAAAGCTTGAATATATGACTGTGGTAAAACGGGGAGCAATTGGGAGGAGTAACTATGACTCTCTTAAGGTAGCCAAATGCCTCGTCACCAGACGAAATTAATCGGCAAACTCGAGGAGCACCTAGCAGAAATAACTGTGAAAGTCTTAAGGTCGACAAATAATGGCGTATCGCTTGTGCTGAACTGGCTCGAGAAAGCTTGAAGATTTTACTGTGTTAAAACGGAGAGCAACTTGCAGGAGTAACTGTGACTCTCTTATGGTTGCCAATGCTCGTCGCCCAGCAAGAAACATCGGATAACTCGAGGAGCACCTGGCAGAAATAACTGTGAAAGTCTTAAGGTCGACAAATAATGGCGTATCGCTTCTGATGAACTGGCCAGAGAAAGCTTGAGTATGCGACTATGGTAAAACGGGGAGCAACTGGTATGTGTAACTATGACTCTCTTAAGGTAGCCAAATGCTTCGTCACCAACGGAAATAATCTGCAAACTCGAGGGGCACCTGGCAGGAGTGACTGTGAAAGACTTAATGTCGACTAATAATGGATATAACTCCTGGTGAACAGGCCAGAGAAAGCTTGAAGACGTGACTGTGATAAAACAGGGAGCAACAGGAAGGAGTAACTATGACACTTTTAAGGTAGCCAAATACTTGTCACCAGGCGAAATACATGGGCAAATTCGAGGAGCACCTGGCAGAAATAACTGTGAAAGTCTTAAGTTCGACAAATAATAGCGTATCACTTCTGGTGAACTGGCCAGAGAAAGCTTGAATATATGACTGTGGTAAAACGGGGAGCAATTGGGAGGAGTAATTATGACTCTCTTAAGGTACCCAAATGCCTCGTCACCAGACGAAATTAATCGGCAAACTCGAGGAGCACCTAGCAGAAATAACTGTGAAAGTCTTAAGGTCGACAAATAATGGCGTATCGCTTCTGATGAACTGACCAGAGAAAGCTTAAATATGTGACTATGGTAGAAAGGGGAGCAACTGGTGTGAGTAACTATGACTCTCTTAATGTAGACCAATGCTTGTCACCTGGAAAAATACATCGGCAAACTCGAGGAGCAAATGGCAGAAATAGCTGTGAAAGTGTTAAGGTCGACAAACAATGCGGTATCACTTATGATGAACTGGCCAGTGAAAGCTTAAAGATGTAACTGTGATAGGACGGGGACCAACTGGCAGGAGTAAATATGACTCTCTTAGTGTTGACAGATGCTCGCCACCAGGCGAAATACATATGCAGAGCACCTGGCAGGAAAAACTGTGAAAAGGTCGACAAATAATGGTGTATCGCTTCTTGTGAACTTGAAGATCGGACTATGGTAAAACGAGGAGCAACTGGTACGAGTAAGTATGACTCTCTTAAGGTAGCCAAATGCCTCGTCACCAGACGGAATAAATCGGCAAACTCGAGGAGCACCTAGCAGAAATAACTGTGAAAGTCTTAAGGTCGACAAATAAAGGCAGTGTCGCTTGTGCTGAATTGGCCCGAGAAAGCTTGAAGATTTTACTGTGTTAAAACGGGGAGCAACTTGCAGGAGTAACTGTGACTCTCTTAAGGTTGCCAATGCTCGTCGCCGAGCAAAAAACTTCGGAAAACTCAAGGAGAACGTGGCAGAAATAACTGTGAAAGTCTTAAGGTTGACAAATAATGGCGTATCGCTTCTGATGAACTTGCCAGAGAAAGCTTGAGTATGTGACTATGGTAAAACGTGGAGCAACTGGTATGAGTAACTATGACTCTCTTAAGGTAGCCAAATGCCTCGTCACCAACGGAATAAATCGGGAAACTCGAGGGGCACCTGGCAGGAGTAACTGTGAAAGTCTTAAGGTCGGCTAATAATGGATATAACTCCTGGTGAACAGGCCTGATAAAACTTGAAGACGTGACTGTGATAAAACAGGGAGCAACTGAGGAGTAACTATGACACTCTTAAGGTAGCCAAATACTCGTCACCAGGCGAAATACATGGGCAAATTCGAGGAGCACCTGGCAGAAATAACTGTGAAAGTCTTAAGTTCGACAAATAATAGCGTATCACTTCTGGTGAACTGGCCAGAGAAAGCTTGAATATATGACTGTGGTAAAACGGGGAGCAATTGGGAGGAGTAACTATGACTCTCTTAAGGTAGCCAAATGCCTCGTCACCAGACGAAATTAATCGGCAAACTCGAGGAGCACCTAGCAGAAATAACTGTGAAAGTCTTAAGGTCGACAAATAATGGCGTATCGCTTGTGCTGAACTGGCTCGAGAAAGCTTGAAGATTTTACTGTGTTAAAACGGAGAGCAACTTGCAGGAGTAACTGTGACTCTCTTATGGTTGCCAATGCTCGTCGCCCAGCAAGAAACATCGGATAACTCGAGGAGCACCTGGCAGAAATAACTGTGAAAGTCTTAAGGTCGACAAATAATGGCGTATCGCTTCTGATGAACTGGCCAGAGAAAGCTTGAGTATGCGACTATGGTAAAACGGGGAGCAACTGGTATGTGTAACTATGACTCTCTTAAGGTAGCCAAATGCTTCGTCACCAACGGAAATAATCTGCAAACTCGAGGGGCACCTGGCAGGAGTGACTGTGAAAGACTTAATGTCGACTAATAATGGATATAACTCCTGGTGAACAGGCCAGAGAAAGCTTGAAGACGTGACTGTGATAAAACAGGGAGCAACAGGAAGGAGTAACTATGACACTTTTAAGGTAGCCAAATACTTGTCACCAGGCGAAATACATGGGCAAATTCGAGGAGCACCTGGCAGAAATAACTGTGAAAGTCTTAAGTTCGACAAATAATAGCGTATCACTTCTGGTGAACTGGCCAGAGAAAGCTTGAATATATGACTGTGGTAAAACGGGGAGCAATTGGGAGGAGTAATTATGACTCTCTTAAGGTACCCAAATGCCTCGTCACCAGACGAAATTAATCGGCAAACTTGAGGAGCACCTAGCAGAAATAACTGTGAAAGTCTTAAGGTCGACAAATAATGGCGTATCGCTTCTGATGAACTGACCAGAGAAAGCTTAAATATGTGACTATGGTAGAAAGGGGAGCAACTGGTGTGAGTAACTATGACTCTCTTAATGTAGACCAATGCTTGTCACCTGGAAAAATACATCGGCAAACTCGAGGAGCAAATGGCAGAAATAGCTGTGAAAGTGTTAAGGTCGACAAACAATGCGGTATCACTTATGATGAACTGGCCAGTGAAAGCTTAAAGATGTAACTGTGATAGGACGGGGACCAACTGGCAGGAGTAAATATGACTCTCTTAGTGTTGACAGATGCTCGCCACCAGGCGAAATACATATGCAGAGCACCTGGCAGGAAAAACTGTGAAAAGGTCGACAAATAATGGTGTATCGCTTCTTGTGAACTTGAAGATGGGACTATGGTAAAACGAGGAGCAACTGGTACGAGTAAGTATGACTCTCTTAAGGTAGCCAAATGCCTCGTCACCAGACGGAATAAATCGGCAAACTCGAGGAGCACCTAGCAGAAATAACTGTGAAAGTCTTAAGGTCGACAAATAAAGGCAGTGTCGCTTGTGCTGAATTGGCCCGAGAAAGCTTGAAGATTTTACTGTGTTAAAACGGGGAGCAACTTGCAGGAGTAACTGTGACTCTCTTAAGGTTGCCAATGCTCGTCGCCGAGCAAAAAACTTCGGAAAACTCAAGGAGAACGTGGCAGAAATAACTGTGAAAGTCTTAAGGTTGACAAATAATGGCGTATCGCTTCTGATGAACTTGCCAGAGAAAGCTTGAGTATGTGACTATGGTAAAACGTGGAGCAACTGGTATGAGTAACTATGACTCTCTTAAGGTAGCCAAATGCCTCGTCACCAACGGAATAAATCGGGAAACTCGAGGGGCACCTGGCAGGAGTAACTGTGAAAGTCTTAAGGTCGGCTAATAATGGATATAACTCCTGGTGAACAGGCCTGATAAAACTTGAAGACGTGACTGTGATAAAACAGGGAGCAACTGAGGAGTAACTATGACACTCTTAAGGTAGCCAAATACTCGTCACCAGGCGAAATACATGGGCAAATTCGAGGAGCACCTGGCAGAAATAACTGTGAAAGTCTTAAGTTCGACAAATAATAGCGTATCACTTCTGGTGAACTGGCCAGAGAAAGCTTGAATATATGACTGTGGTAAAACGGGGAGCAATTGGGAGGAGTAACTATGACTCTCTTAAGGTAGCCAAATGCCTCGTCACCAGACGAAATTAATCGGCAAACTCGAGGAGCACCTAGCAGAAATAACTGTGAAAGTCTTAAGGTCGACAAATAATGGCGTATCGCTTGTGCTGAACTGGCTCGAGAAAGCTTGAAGATTTTACTGTGTTAAAACGGAGAGCAACTTGCAGGAGTAACTGTGACTCTCTTATGGTTGCCAATGCTCGTCGCCCAGCAAGAAACATCGGATAACTCGAGGAGCACCTGGCAGAAATAACTGTGAAAGTCTTAAGGTCGACAAATAATGGCGTATCGCTTCTGATGAACTGGCCAGAGAAAGCTTGAGTATGCGACTATGGTAAAACGGGGAGCAACTGGTATGTGTAACTATGACTCTCTTAAGGTAGCCAAATGCTTCGTCACCAACGGAAATAATCTGCAAACTCGAGGGGCACCTGGCAGGAGTGACTGTGAAAGACTTAATGTCGACTAATAATGGATATAACTCCTGGTGAACAGGCCAGAGAAAGCTTGAAGACGTGACTGTGATAAAACAGGGAGCAACAGGAAGGAGTAACTATGACACTTTTAAGGTAGCCAAATACTTGTCACCAGGCGAAATACATGGGCAAATTCGAGGAGCACCTGGCAGAAATAACTGTGAAAGTCTTAAGTTCGACAAATAATAGCGTATCACTTCTGGTGAACTGGCCAGAGAAAGCTTGAATATATGACTGTGGTAAAACGGGGAGCAATTGGGAGGAGTAATTATGACTCTCTTAAGGTACCCAAATGCCTCGTCACCAGACGAAATTAATCGGCAAACTTGAGGAGCACCTAGCAGAAATAACTGTGAAAGTCTTAAGGTCGACAAATAATGGCGTATCGCTTCTGATGAACTGACCAGAGAAAGCTTAAATATGTGACTATGGTAGAAAGGGGAGCAACTGGTGTGAGTAACTATGACTCTCTTAATGTAGACCAATGCTTGTCACCTGGAAAAATACATCGGCAAACTCGAGGAGCAAATGGCAGAAATAGCTGTGAAAGTGTTAAGGTCGACAAACAATGCGGTATCACTTATGATGAACTGGCCAGTGAAAGCTTAAAGATGTAACTGTGATAGGACGGGGACCAACTGGCAGGAGTAAATATGACTCTCTTAGTGTTGACAGATGCTCGCCACCAGGCGAAATACATATGCAGAGCACCTGGCAGGAAAAATTGTGAAAAGGTCGACAAATAATGGTGTATCGCTTCTTGTGAACTTGAAGATGGGACTATGGTAAAACGAGGAGCAACTGGTACGAGTAAGTATGACTCTCTTAAGGTAGCCAAATGCCTCGTCACCAGACGGAATAAATCGGCAAACTCGAGGAGCACCTAGCAGAAATAACTGTGAAAGTCTTAAGGTCGACAAATAAAGGCAGTGTCGCTTGTGCTGAATTGGCCCGAGAAAGCTTGAAGATTTTACTGTGTTAAAACGGGGAGCAACTTGCAGGAGTAACTGTGACTCTCTTAAGGTTGCCAATGCTCGTCGCCGAGCAAAAAACTTCGGAAAACTCAAGGAGAACGTGGCAGAAATAACTGTGAAAGTCTTAAGGTTGACAAATAATGGCGTATCGCTTCTGATGAACTTGCCAGAGAAAGCTTGAGTATGTGACTATGGTAAAACGTGGAGCAACTGGTATGAGTAACTATGACTCTCTTAAGGTAGCCAAATGCCTCGTCACCAACGGAATAAATCGGGAAACTCGAGGGGCACCTGGCAGGAGTAACTGTGAAAGTCTTAAGGTCGGCTAATAATGGATATAACTCCTGGTGAACAGGCCTGATAAAACTTGAAGACGTGACTGTGATAAAACAGGGAGCAACTGAGGAGTAACTATGACACTCTTAAGGTAGCCAAATACTCGTCACCAGGCGAAATACATGGGCAAATTCGAGGAGCACCTGGCAGAAATAACTGTGAAAGTCTTAAGTTCGACAAATAATAGCGTATCACTTCTGGTGAACTGGCCAGAGAAAGCTTGAATATATGACTGTGGTAAAACGGGGAGCAATTGGGAGGAGTAACTATGACTCTCTTAAGGTAGCCAAATGCCTCGTCACCAGACGAAATTAATCGGCAAACTCGAGGAGCACCTAGCAGAAATAACTGTGAAAGTCTTAAGGTCGACAAATAATGGCGTATCGCTTGTGCTGAACTGGCTCGAGAAAGCTTGAAGATTTTACTGTGTTAAAACGGAGAGCAACTTGCAGGAGTAACTGTGACTCTCTTATGGTTGCCAATGCTCGTCGCCCAGCAAGAAACATCGGATAACTCGAGGAGCACCTGGCAGAAATAACTGTGAAAGTCTTAAGGTCGACAAATAATGGCGTATCGCTTCTGATGAACTGGCCAGAGAAAGCTTGAGTATGCGACTATGGTAAAACGGGGAGCAACTGGTATGTGTAACTATGACTCTCTTAAGGTAGCCAAATGCTTCGTCACCAACGGAAATAATCTGCAAACTCGAGGGGCACCTGGCAGGAGTGACTGTGAAAGACTTAATGTCGACTAATAATGGATATAACTCCTGGTGAACAGGCCAGAGAAAGCTTGAAGACGTGACTGTGATAAAACAGGGAGCAACAGGAAGGAGTAACTATGACACTTTTAAGGTAGCCAAATACTTGTCACCAGGCGAAATACATGGGCAAATTCGAGGAGCACCTGGCAGAAATAACTGTGAAAGTCTTAAGTTCGACAAATAATAGCGTATCACTTCTGGTGAACTGGCCAGAGAAAGCTTGAATATATGACTGTGGTAAAACGGGGAGCAATTGGGAGGAGTAATTATGACTCTCTTAAGGTACCCAAATGCCTCGTCACCAGACGAAATTAATCGGCAAACTCGAGGAGCACCTAGCAGAAATAACTGTGAAAGTCTTAAGGTCGACAAATAATGGCGTATCGCTTCTGATGAACTGACCAGAGAAAGCTTAAATATGTGACTATGGTAGAAAGGGGAGCAACTGGTGTGAGTAACTATGACTCTCTTAATGTAGACCAATGCTTGTCACCTGGAAAAATACATCGGCAAACTCGAGGAGCAAATGGCAGAAATAGCTGTGAAAGTGTTAAGGTCGACAAACAATGCGGTATCACTTATGATGAACTGGCCAGTGAAAGCTTAAAGATGTAACTGTGATAGGACGGGGACCAACTGGCAGGAGTAAATATGACTCTCTTAGTGTTGACAGATGCTCGCCACCAGGTGAAATACATATGCAGAGCACCTGGCAGGAAAAACTGTGAAAAGGTCGACAAATAATGGTGTATCGCTTCTTGTGAACTTGAAGATGGGACTATGGTAAAACGAGGAGCAACTGGTACGAGTAAGTATGACTCTCTTAAGGTAGCCAAATGCCTCGTCACCAGACGGAATAAATCGGCAAACTCGAGGAGCACCTAGCAGAAATAACTGTGAAAGTCTTAAGGTCGACAAATAAAGGCAGTGTCGCTTGTGCTGAATTGGCCCGAGAAAGCTTGAAGATTTTACTGTGTTAAAACGGGGAGCAACTTGCAGGAGTAACTGTGACTCTCTTAAGGTTGCCAATGCTCGTCGCCGAGCAAAAAACTTCGGAAAACTCAAGGAGAACGTGGCAGAAATAACTGTGAAAGTCTTAAGGTTGACAAATAATGGCGTATCGCTTCTGATGAACTTGCCAGAGAAAGCTTGAGTATGTGACTATGGTAAAACGTGGAGCAACTGGTATGAGTAACTATGACTCTCTTAAGGTAGCCAAATGCCTCGTCACCAACGGAATAAATCGGGAAACTCGAGGGGCACCTGGCAGGAGTAACTGTGAAAGTCTTAAGGTCGGCTAATAATGGATATAACTCCTGGTGAACAGGCCTGATAAAACTTGAAGACGTGACTGTGATAAAACAGGGAGCAACTGAGGAGTAACTATGACACTCTTAAGGTAGCCAAATACTCGTCACCAGGCGAAATACATGGGCAAATTCGAGGAGCACCTGGCAGAAATAACTGTGAAAGTCTTAAGTTCGACAAATAATAGCGTATCACTTCTGGTGAACTGGCCAGAGAAAGCTTGAATATATGACTGTGGTAAAACGGGGAGCAATTGGGAGGAGTAACTATGACTCTCTTAAGGTAGCCAAATGCCTCGTCACCAGACGAAATTAATCGGCAAACTCGAGGAGCACCTAGCAGAAATAACTGTGAAAGTCTTAAGGTCGACAAATAATGGCGTATCGCTTGTGCTGAACTGGCTCGAGAAAGCTTGAAGATTTTACTGTGTTAAAACGGAGAGCAACTTGCAGGAGTAACTGTGACTCTCTTATGGTTGCCAATGCTCGTCGCCCAGCAAGAAACATCGGATAACTCGAGGAGCACCTGGCAGAAATAACTGTGAAAGTCTTAAGGTCGACAAATAATGGCGTATCGCTTCTGATGAACTGGCCAGAGAAAGCTTGAGTATGCGACTATGGTAAAACGGGGAGCAACTGGTATGTGTAACTATGACTCTCTTAAGGTAGCCAAATGCTTCGTCACCAACGGAAATAATCTGCAAACTCGAGGGGCACCTGGCAGGAGTGACTGTGAAAGACTTAATGTCGACTAATAATGGATATAACTCCTGGTGAACAGGCCAGAGAAAGCTTGAAGACGTGACTGTGATAAAACAGGGAGCAACAGGAAGGAGTAACTATGACACTTTTAAGGTAGCCAAATACTTGTCACCAGGCGAAATACATGGGCAAATTCGAGGAGCACCTGGCAGAAATAACTGTGAAAGTCTTAAGTTCGACAAATAATAGCGTATCACTTCTGGTGAACTGGCCAGAGAAAGCTTGAATATATGACTGTGGTAAAACGGGGAGCAATTGGGAGGAGTAATTATGACTCTCTTAAGGTACCCAAATGCCTCGTCACTAGACGAAATTAATCGGCAAACTCGAGGAGCACCTAGCAGAAATAACTGTGAAAGTCTTAAGGTCGACAAATAATGGCGTATCGCTTCTGATGAACTGACCAGAGAAAGCTTAAATATGTGACTATGGTAGAAAGGGGAGCAACTGGTGTGAGTAACTATGACTCTCTTAATGTAGACCAATGCTTGTCACCTGGAAAAATACATCGGCAAACTCGAGGAGCAAATGGCAGAAATAGCTGTGAAAGTGTTAAGGTCGACAAACAATGCGGTATCACTTATGATGAACTGGCCAGTGAAAGCTTAAAGATGTAACTGTGATAGGACGGGGACCAACTGGCAGGAGTAAATATGACTCTCTTAGTGTTGACAGATGCTCGCCACCAGGCGAAATACATATGCAGAGCACCTGGCAGGAAAAACTGTGAAAAGGTCGACAAATAATGGTGTATCGCTTCTTGTGAACTTGAAGATGGGACTATGGTAAAACGAGGAGCAACTGGTACGAGTAAGTATGACTCTCTTAAGGTAGCCAAATGCCTCGTCACCAGACGGAATAAATCGGCAAACTCGAGGAGCACCTAGCAGAAATAACTGTGAAAGTCTTAAGGTCGACAAATAAAGGCAGTGTCGCTTGTGCTGAATTGGCCCGAGAAAGCTTGAAGATTTTACTGTGTTAAAACGGGGAGCAACTTGCAGGAGTAACTGTGACTCTCTTAAGGTTGCCAATGCTCGTCGCCGAGCAAAAAACTTCGGAAAACTCAAGGAGAATGTGGCAGAAATAACTGTGAAAGTCTTAAGGTAGACAAATAATGGCGTATCGCTTCTGATGAACTTGCCAGAGAAAGCTTGAGTATGTGACTATGGTAAAACGTGGAGCAACTGGTATGAGTAACTATGACTCTCTTAAGGTAGCCAAATGCCTCGTCACCAACGGAATAAATCGGGAAACTCGAGGGGCACCTGGCAGGAGTAACTGTGAAAGTCTTAAGGTCGGCTAATAATGGATATAACTCCTGGTGAACAGGCCTGATAAAACTTGAAGACGTGACTGTGATAAAACAGGGAGCAACTGAGGAGTAACTATGAAACTCTTAAGGTAGCCAAATACTCGTCACCAGGCGAAATACATGGGCAAATTCGAGGAGCACCTGGCAGAAATAACTGTGAAAGTCTTAAGTTCGACAAATAATAGCGTATCACTTCTGGTGAACTGGCCAGAGAAAGCTTGAATATATGACTGTGGTAAAACGGGGAGCAATTGGGAGGAGTAACTATGACTCTCTTAAGGTAGCCAAATGCCTCGTCACCAGACGAAATTAATCGGCAAACTCGAGGAGCACCTAGCAGAAATAACTGTGAAAGTCTTAAGGTCGACAAATAATGGCGTATCGCTTGTGCTGAACTGGCTCGAGAAAGCTTGAAGATTTTACTGTGTTAAAACGGAGAGCAACTTGCAGGAGTAACTGTGACTCTCTTATGGTTGCCAATGCTCGTCGCCCAGCAAGAAACATCGGATAACTCGAGGAGCACCTGGCAGAAATAACTGTGAAAGTCTTAAGGTCGACAAATAATGGCGTATCGCTTCTGATGAACTGGCCAGAGAAAGCTTGAGTATGCGACTATGGTAAAACGGGGAGCAACTGGTATGTGTAACTATGACTCTCTTAAGGTAGCCAAATGCTTCGTCACCAACGGAAATAATCTGCAAACTCGAGGGGCACCTGGCAGGAGTGACTGTGAAAGACTTAATGTCGACTAATAATGGATATAACTCCTGGTGAACAGGCCAGAGAAAGCTTGAAGACGTGACTGTGATAAAACAGGGAGCAACAGGAAGGAGTAACTATGACACTTTTAAGGTAGCCAAATACTTGTCACCAGGCGAAATACATGGGCAAATTCGAGGAGCACCTGG
The DNA here is from genome assembly GCF_023864345.2 of Schistocerca serialis cubense. Taxonomy (NCBI): domain Eukaryota; kingdom Metazoa; phylum Arthropoda; class Insecta; order Orthoptera; family Acrididae; genus Schistocerca; species Schistocerca serialis. The sequence continues at coordinate 57,540 of NW_026047197.1, forward strand.
CAGAAATAACTGTGAAAGTCTTAAGTTCGACAAATAATAGCGTATCACTTCTGGTGAACTGGCCAGAGAAAGCTTGAATATATGACTGTGGTAAAACGGGGAGCAATTGGGAGGAGTAATTATGACTCTCTTAAGGTACCCAAATGCCTCGTCACCAGACGAAATTAATCGGCAAACTCGAGGAGCACCTAGCAGAAATAACTGTGAAAGTCTTAAGGTCGACAAATAATGGCGTATCGCTTCTGATGAACTGACCAGAGAAAGCTTAAATATGTGACTATGGTAGAAAGGGGAGCAACTGGTGTGAGTAACTATGACTCTCTTAATGTAGACCAATGCTTGTCACCTGGAAAAATACATCGGCAAACTCGAGGAGCAAATGGCAGAAATAGCTGTGAAAGTGTTAAGGTCGACAAACAATGCGGTATCACTTATGATGAACTGGCCAGTGAAAGCTTAAAGATGTAACTGTGATAGGACGGGGACCAACTGGCAGGAGTAAATATGACTCTCTTAGTGTTGACAGATGCTCGCCACCAGGCGAAATACATATGCAGAGCACCTGGCAGGAAAAACTGTGAAAAGGTCGACAAATAATGGTGTATCGCTTCTTGTGAACTTGAAGATGGGACTATGGTAAAACGAGGAGCAACTGGTACGAGTAAGTATGACTCTCTTAAGGTAGCCAAATGCCTCGTCACCAGACGGAATAAATCGGCAAACTCGAGGAGCACCTAGCAGAAATAACTGTGAAAGTCTTAAGGTCGACAAATAAAGGCAGTGTCGCTTGTGCTGAATTGGCCCGAGAAAGCTTGAAGATTTTACTGTGTTAAAACGGGGAGCAACTTGCAGGAGTAACTGTGACTCTCTTAAGGTTGCCAATGCTCGTCGCCGAGCAAAAAACTTCGGAAAACTCAAGGAGAATGTGGCAGAAATAACTGTGAAAGTCTTAAGGTAGACAAATAATGGCGTATCGCTTCTGATGAACTTGCCAGAGAAAGCTTGAGTATGTGACTATGGTAAAACGTGGAGCAACTGGTATGAGTAACTATGACTCTCTTAAGGTAGCCAAATGCCTCGTCACCAACGGAATAAATCGGGAAACTCGAGGGGCACCTGGCAGGAGTAACTGTGAAAGTCTTAAGGTCGGCTAATAATGGATATAACTCCTGGTGAACAGGCCTGATAAAACTTGAAGACGTGACTGTGATAAAACAGGGAGCAACTGAGGAGTAACTATGAAACTCTTAAGGTAGCCAAATACTCGTCACCAGGCGAAATACATGGGCAAATTCGAGGAGCACCTGGCAGAAATAACTGTGAAAGTCTTAAGTTCGACAAATAATAGCGTATCACTTCTGGTGAACTGGCCAGAGAAAGCTTGAATATATGACTGTGGTAAAACGGGGAGCAATTGGGAGGAGTAACTATGACTCTCTTAAGGTAGCCAAATGCCTCGTCACCAGACGAAATTAATCGGCAAACTCGAGGAGCACCTAGCAGAAATAACTGTGAAAGTCTTAAGGTCGACAAATAATGGCGTATCGCTTGTGCTGAACTGGCTCGAGAAAGCTTGAAGATTTTACTGTGTTAAAACGGAGAGCAACTTGCAGGAGTAACTGTGACTCTCTTATGGTTGCCAATGCTCGTCGCCCAGCAAGAAACATCGGATAACTCGAGGAGCACCTGGCAGAAATAACTGTGAAAGTCTTAAGGTCGACAAATAATGGCGTATCGCTTCTGATGAACTGGCCAGAGAAAGCTTGAGTATGCGACTATGGTAAAACGGGGAGCAACTGGTATGTGTAACTATGACTCTCTTAAGGTAGCCAAATGCTTCGTCACCAACGGAAATAATCTGCAAACTCGAGGGGCACCTGGCAGGAGTGACTGTGAAAGACTTAATGTCGACTAATAATGGATATAACTCCTGGTGAACAGGCCAGAGAAAGCTTGAAGACGTGACTGTGATAAAACAGGGAGCAACAGGAAGGAGTAACTATGACACTTTTAAGGTAGCCAAATACTTGTCACCAGGCGAAATACATGGGCAAATTCGAGGAGCACCTGGCAGAAATAACTGTGAAAGTCTTAAGTTCGACAAATAATAGCGTATCACTTCTGGTGAACTGGCCAGAGAAAGCTTGAATATATGACTGTGGTAAAACGGGGAGCAATTGGGAGGAGTAATTATGACTCTCTTAAGGTACCCAAATGCCTCGTCACCAGACGAAATTAATCGGCAAACTCGAGGAGCACCTAGCAGAAATAACTGTGAAAGTCTTAAGGTCGACAAATAATGGCGTATCGCTTCTGATGAACTGACCAGAGAAAGCTTAAATATGTGACTATGGTAGAAAGGGGAGCAACTGGTGTGAGTAACTATGACTCTCTTAATGTAGACCAATGCTTGTCACCTGGAAAAATACATCGGCAAACTCGAGGAGCAAATGGCAGAAATAGCTGTGAAAGTGTTAAGGTCGACAAACAATGCGGTATCACTTATGATGAACTGGCCAGTGAAAGCTTAAAGATGTAACTGTGATAGGACGGGGACCAACTGGCAGGAGTAAATATGACTCTCTTAGTGTTGACAGATGCTCGCCACCAGGCGAAATACATATGCAGAGCACCTGGCAGGAAAAACTGTGAAAAGGTCGACAAATAATGGTGTATCGCTTCTTGTGAACTTGAAGATGGGACTATGGTAAAACGAGGAGCAACTGGTACGAGTAAGTATGACTCTCTTAAGGTAGCCAAATGCCTCGTCACCAGACGGAATAAATCGGCAAACTCGAGGAGCACCTAGCAGAAATAACTGTGAAAGTCTTAAGGTCGACAAATAAAGGCAGTGTCGCTTGTGCTGAATTGGCCCGAGAAAGCTTGAAGATTTTACTGTGTTAAAACGGGGAGCAACTTGCAGGAGTAACTGTGACTCTCTTAAGGTTGCCAATGCTCGTCGCCGAGCAAAAAACTTCGGAAAACTCAAGGAGAACGTGGCAGAAATAACTGTGAAAGTCTTAAGGTTGACAAATAATGGCGTATCGCTTCTGATGAACTTGCCAGAGAAAGCTTGAGTATGTGACTATGGTAAAACGTGGAGCAACTGGTATGAGTAACTATGACTCTCTTAAGGTAGCCAAATGCCTCGTCACCAACGGAATAAATCGGGAAACTCGAGGGGCACCTGGCAGGAGTAACTGTGAAAGTCTTAAGGTCGGCTAATAATGGATATAACTCCTGGTGAACAGGCCTGATAAAACTTGAAGACGTGACTGTGATAAAACAGGGAGCAACTGAGGAGTAACTATGACACTCTTAAGGTAGCCAAATACTCGTCACCAGGCGAAATACATGGGCAAATTCGAGGAGCACCTGGCAGAAATAACTGTGAAAGTCTTAAGTTCGACAAATAATAGCGTATCACTTCTGGTGAACTGGCCAGAGAAAGCTTGAATATATGACTGTGGTAAAACGGGGAGCAATTGGGAGGAGTAACTATGACTCTCTTAAGGTAGCCAAATGCCTCGTCACCAGACGAAATTAATCGGCAAACTCGAGGAGCACCTAGCAGAAATAACTGTGAAAGTCTTAAGGTCGACAAATAATGGCGTATCGCTTGTGCTGAACTGGCTCGAGAAAGCTTGAAGATTTTACTGTGTTAAAACGGAGAGCAACTTGCAGGAGTAACTGTGACTCTCTTATGGTTGCCAATGCTCGTCGCCCAGCAAGAAACATCGGATAACTCGAGGAGCACCTGGCAGAAATAACTGTGAAAGTCTTAAGGTCGACAAATAATGGCGTATCGCTTCTGATGAACTGGCCAGAGAAAGCTTGAGTATGCGACTATGGTAAAACGGGGAGCAACTGGTATGTGTAACTATGACTCTCTTAAGGTAGCCAAATGCTTCGTCACCAACGGAAATAATCTGCAAACTCGAGGGGCACCTGGCAGGAGTGACTGTGAAAGACTTAATGTCGACTAATAATGGATATAACTCCTGGTGAACAGGCCAGAGAAAGCTTGAAGACGTGACTGTGATAAAACAGGGAGCAACAGGAAGGAGTAACTATGACACTTTTAAGGTAGCCAAATACTTGTCACCAGGCGAAATACATGGGCAAATTCGAGGAGCACCTGGCAGAAATAACTGTGAAAGTCTTAAGTTCGACAAATAATAGCGTATCACTTCTGGTGAACTGGCCAGAGAAAGCTTGAATATATGACTGTGGTAAAACGGGGAGCAATTGGGAGGAGTAATTATGACTCTCTTAAGGTACCCAAATGCCTCGTCACCAGACGAAATTAATCGGCAAACTCGAGGAGCACCTAGCAGAAATAACTGTGAAAGTCTTAAGGTCGACAAATAATGGCGTATCGCTTCTGATGAACTGACCAGAGAAAGCTTAAATATGTGACTATGGTAGAAAGGGGAGCAACTGGTGTGAGTAACTATGACTCTCTTAATGTAGACCAATGCTTGTCACCTGGAAAAATACATCGGCAAACTCGAGGAGCAAATGGCAGAAATAGCTGTGAAAGTGTTAAGGTCGACAAACAATGCGGTATCACTTATGATGAACTGGCCAGTGAAAGCTTAAAGATGTAACTGTGATAGGACGGGGACCAACTGGCAGGAGTAAAATATGACTCTCTTAGTGTTGACAGATGCTCGCCACCAGGCGAAATACATATGCAGAGCACCTGGCAGGAAAAACTGTGAAAAGGTCGACAAATAATGGTGTATCGCTTCTTGTGAACTTGAAGATGGGACTATGGTAAAACGAGGAGCAACTGGTACGAGTAAGTATGACTCTCTTAAGGTAGCCAAATGCCTCGTCACCAGACGGAATAAATCGGCAAACTCGAGGAGCACCTAGCAGAAATAACTGTGAAAGTCTTAAGTCGACAAATAAAGGCAGTGTCGCTTGTGCTGAATTGGCCCGAGAAAGCTTGAAGATTTTACTGTGGTAAAACGGGGAGCAACTTGCAGGAGTAACTGTGACTCTCTTAAGGTTGCCAATGCTCGTCGCCGAGCAAAAAACTTCGGAAAACTCAAGGAGAACGTGGCAGAAATAACTGTGAAAGTCTTAAGGTTGACAAATAATGGCGTATCGCTTCTGATGAACTTGCCAGAGAAAGCTTGAGTATGTGACTATGGTAAAACGTGGAGCAACTGGTATGAGTAACTATGACTCTCTTAAGGTAGCCAAATGCCTCGTCACCAACGGAATAAATCGGGAAACTCGAGGGGCACCTGGCAGGAGTAACTGTGAAAGTCTTAAGGTCGGCTAATAATGGATATAACTCCTGGTGAACAGGCCTGATAAAACTTGAAGACGTGACTGTGATAAAACAGGGAGCAACTGAGGAGTAACTATGACACTCTTAAGGTAGCCAAATACTCGTCACCAGGCGAAATACATGGGCAAATTCGAGGAGCACCTGGCAGAAATAACTGTGAAAGTCTTAAGTTCGACAAATAATAGCGTATCACTTCTGGTGAACTGGCCAGAGAAAGCTTGAATATATGACTGTGGTAAAACGGGGAGCAATTGGGAGGAGTAACTATGACTCTCTTAAGGTAGCCAAATGCCTCGTCACCAGACGAAATTAATCGGCAAACTCGAGGAGCACCTAGCAGAAATAACTGTGAAAGTCTTAAGGTCGACAAATAATGGCGTATCGCTTGTGCTGAACTGGCTCGAGAAAGCTTGAAGATTTTACTGTGTTAAAACGGAGAGCAACTTGCAGGAGTAACTGTGACTCTCTTATGGTTGCCAATGCTCGTCGCCCAGCAAGAAACATCGGATAACTCGAGGAGCACCTGGCAGAAATAACTGTGAAAGTCTTAAGGTCGACAAATAATGGCGTATCGCTTCTGATGAACTGGCCAGAGAAAGCTTGAGTATGCGACTATGGTAAAACGGGGAGCAACTGGTATGTGTAACTATGACTCTCTTAAGGTAGCCAAATGCTTCGTCACCAACGGAAATAATCTGCAAACTCGAGGGGCACCTGGCAGGAGTGACTGTGAAAGACTTAATGTCGACTAATAATGGATATAACTCCTGGTGAACAGGCCAGAGAAAGCTTGAAGACGTGACTGTGATAAAACAGGGAGCAACAGGAAGGAGTAACTATGACACTTTTAAGGTAGCCAAATACTTGTCACCAGGCGAAATACATGGGCAAATTCGAGGAGCACCTGGCAGAAATAACTGTGAAAGTCTTAAGTTCGACAAATAATAGCGTATCACTTCTGGTGAACTGGCCAGAGAAAGCTTGAATATATGACTGTGGTAAAACGGGGAGCAATTGGGAGGAGTAATTATGACTCTCTTAAGGTACCCAAATGCCTCGTCACCAGACGAAATTAATCGGCAAACTTGAGGAGCACCTAGCAGAAATAACTGTGAAAGTCTTAAGGTCGACAAATAATGGCGTATCGCTTCTGATGAACTGACCAGAGAAAGCTTAAATATGTGACTATGGTAGAAAGGGGAGCAACTGGTGTGAGTAACTATGACTCTCTTAATGTAGACCAATGCTTGTCACCTGGAAAAATACATCGGCAAACTCGAGGAGCAAATGGCAGAAATAGCTGTGAAAGTGTTAAGGTCGACAAACAATGCGGTATCACTTATGATGAACTGGCCAGTGAAAGCTTAAAGATGTAACTGTGATAGGACGGGGACCAACTGGCAGGAGTAAATATGACTCTCTTAGTGTTGACAGATGCTCGCCACCAGGCGAAATACATATGCAGAGCACCTGGCAGGAAAAACTGTGAAAAGGTCGACAAATAATGGTGTATCGCTTCTTGTGAACTTGAAGATGGGACTATGGTAAAACGAGGAGCAACTGGTACGAGTAAGTATGACTCTCTTAAGGTAGCCAAATGCCTCGTCACCAGACGGAATAAATCGGCAAACTCGAGGAGCACCTAGCAGAAATAACTGTGAAAGTCTTAAGGTCGACAAATAAAGGCAGTGTCGCTTGTGCTGAATTGGCCCGAGAAAGCTTGAAGATTTTACTGTGTTAAAACGGGGAGCAACTTGCAGGAGTAACTGTGACTCTCTTAAGGTTGCCAATGCTCGTCGCCGAGCAAAAAACTTCGGAAAACTCAAGGAGAACGTGGCAGAAATAACTGTGAAAGTCTTAAGGTTGACAAATAATGGCGTATCGCTTCTGATGAACTTGCCAGAGAAAGCTTGAGTATGTGACTATGGTAAAACGTGGAGCAACTGGTATGAGTAACTATGACTCTCTTAAGGTAGCCAAATGCCTCGTCACCAACGGAATAAATCGGGAAACTCGAGGGGCACCTGGCAGGAGTAACTGTGAAAGTCTTAAGGTCGGCTAATAATGGATATAACTCCTGGTGAACAGGCCTGATAAAACTTGAAGACGTGACTGTGATAAAACAGGGAGCAACTGAGGAGTAACTATGACACTCTTAAGGTAGCCAAATACTCGTCACCAGGCGAAATACATGGGCAAATTCGAGGAGCACCTGGCAGAAATAACTGTGAAAGTCTTAAGTTCGACAAATAATAGCGTATCACTTCTGGTGAACTGGCCAGAGAAAGCTTGAATATATGACTGTGGTAAAACGGGGAGCAATTGGGAGGAGTAACTATGACTCTCTTAAGGTAGCCAAATGCCTCGTCACCAGACGAAATTAATCGGCAAACTCGAGGAGCACCTAGCAGAAATAACTGTGAAAGTCTTAAGGTCGACAAATAATGGCGTATCGCTTGTGCTGAACTGGCTCGAGAAAGCTTGAAGATTTTACTGTGTTAAAACGGAGAGCAACTTGCAGGAGTAACTGTGACTCTCTTATGGTTGCCAATGCTCGTCGCCCAGCAAGAAACATCGGATAACTCGAGGAGCACCTGGCAGAAATAACTGTGAAAGTCTTAAGGTCGACAAATAATGGCGTATCGCTTCTGATGAACTGGCCAGAGAAAGCTTGAGTATGCGACTATGGTAAAACGGGGAGCAACTGGTATGTGTAACTATGACTCTCTTAAGGTAGCCAAATGCTTCGTCACCAACGGAAATAATCTGCAAACTCGAGGGGCACCTGGCAGGAGTGACTGTGAAAGACTTAATGTCGACTAATAATGGATATAACTCCTGGTGAACAGGCCAGAGAAAGCTTGAAGACGTGACTGTGATAAAACAGGGAGCAACAGGAAGGAGTAACTATGACACTTTTAAGGTAGCCAAATACTTGTCACCAGGCGAAATACATGGGCAAATTCGAGGAGCACCTGGCAGAAATAACTGTGAAAGTCTTAAGTTCGACAAATAATAGCGTATCACTTCTGGTGAACTGGCCAGAGAAAGCTTGAATATATGACTGTGGTAAAACGGGGAGCAATTGGGAGGAGTAATTATGACTCTCTTAAGGTACCCAAATGCCTCGTCACCAGACGAAATTAATCGGCAAACTCGAGGAGCACCTAGCAGAAATAACTGTGAAAGTCTTAAGGTCGACAAATAATGGCGTATCGCTTCTGATGAACTGACCAGAGAAAGCTTAAATATGTGACTATGGTAGAAAGGGGAGCAACTGGTGTGAGTAACTATGACTCTCTTAATGTAGACCAATGCTTGTCACCTGGAAAAATACATCGGCAAACTCGAGGAGCAAATGGCAGAAATAGCTGTGAAAGTGTTAAGGTCGACAAACAATGCGGTATCACTTATGATGAACTGGCCAGTGAAAGCTTAAAGATGTAACTGTGATAGGACGGGGACCAACTGGCAGGAGTAAATATGACTCTCTTAGTGTTGACAGATGCTCGCCACCAGGCGAAATACATATGCAGAGCACCTGGCAGGAAAAACTGTGAAAAGGTCGACAAATAATGGTGTATCGCTTCTTGTGAACTTGAAGATCGGACTATGGTAAAACGAGGAGCAACTGGTACGAGTAAGTATGACTCTCTTAAGGTAGCCAAATGCCTCGTCACCAGACGGAATAAATCGGCAAACTCGAGGAGCACCTAGCAGAAATAACTGTGAAAGTCTTAAGGTCGACAAATAAAGGCAGTGTCGCTTGTGCTGAATTGGCCCGAGAAAGCTTGAAGATTTTACTGTGTTAAAACGGGGAGCAACTTGCAGGAGTAACTGTGACTCTCTTAAGGTTGCCAATGCTCGTCGCCGAGCAAAAAACTTCGGAAAACTCAAGGAGAACGTGGCAGAAATAACTGTGAAAGTCTTAAGGTTGACAAATAATGGCGTATCGCTTCTGATGAACTTGCCAGAGAAAGCTTGAGTATGTGACTATGGTAAAACGTGGAGCAACTGGTATGAGTAACTATGACTCTCTTAAGGTAGCCAAATGCCTCGTCACCAACGGAATAAATCGGGAAACTCGAGGGGCACCTGGCAGGAGTAACTGTGAAAGTCTTAAGGTCGGCTAATAATGGATATAACTCCTGGTGAACAGGCCTGATAAAACTTGAAGACGTGACTGTGATAAAACAGGGAGCAACTGAGGAGTAACTATGACACTCTTAAGGTAGCCAAATACTCGTCACCAGGCGAAATACATGGGCAAATTCGAGGAGCACCTGGCAGAAATAACTGTGAAAGTCTTAAGTTCGACAAATAATAGCGTATCACTTCTGGTGAACTGGCCAGAGAAAGCTTGAATATATGACTGTGGTAAAACGGGGAGCAATTGGGAGGAGTAACTATGACTCTCTTAAGGTAGCCAAATGCCTCGTCACCAGACGAAATTAATCGGCAAACTCGAGGAGCACCTAGCAGAAATAACTGTGAAAGTCTTAAGGTCGACAAATAATGGCGTATCGCTTGTGCTGAACTGGCTCGAGAAAGCTTGAAGATTTTACTGTGTTAAAACGGAGAGCAACTTGCAGGAGTAACTGTGACTCTCTTATGGTTGCCAATGCTCGTCGCCCAGCAAGAAACATCGGATAACTCGAGGAGCACCTGGCAGAAATAACTGTGAAAGTCTTAAGGTCGACAAATAATGGCGTATCGCTTCTGATGAACTGGCCAGAGAAAGCTTGAGTATGCGACTATGGTAAAACGGGGAGCAACTGGTATGTGTAACTATGACTCTCTTAAGGTAGCCAAATGCTTCGTCACCAACGGAAATAATCTGCAAACTCGAGGGGCACCTGGCAGGAGTGACTGTGAAAGACTTAATGTCGACTAATAATGGATATAACTCCTGGTGAACAGGCCAGAGAAAGCTTGAAGACGTGACTGTGATAAAACAGGGAGCAACAGGAAGGAGTAACTATGACACTTTTAAGGTAGCCAAATACTTGTCACCAGGCGAAATACATGGGCAAATTCGAGGAGCACCTGGCAGAAATAACTGTGAAAGTCTTAAGTTCGACAAATAATAGCGTATCACTTCTGGTGAACTGGCCAGAGAAAGCTTGAATATATGACTGTGGTAAAACGGGGAGCAATTGGGAGGAGTAATTATGACTCTCTTAAGGTACCCAAATGCCTCGTCACCAGACGAAATTAATCGGCAAACTCGAGGAGCACCTAGCAGAAATAACTGTGAAAGTCTTAAGGTCGACAAATAATGGCGTATCGCTTCTGATGAACTGACCAGAGAAAGCTTAAATATGTGACTATGGTAGAAAGGGGAGCAACTGGTGTGAGTAACTATGACTCTCTTAATGTAGACCAATGCTTGTCACCTGGAAAAATACATCGGCAAACTCGAGGAGCAAATGGCAGAAATAGCTGTGAAAGTGTTAAGGTCGACAAACAATGCGGTATCACTTATGATGAACTGGCCAGTGAAAGCTTAAAGATGTAACTGTGATAGGACGGGGACCAACTGGCAGGAGTAAATATGACTCTCTTAGTGTTGACAGATGCTCGCCACCAGGCGAAATACATATGCAGAGCACCTGGCAGGAAAAACTGTGAAAAGGTCGACAAATAATGGTGTATCGCTTCTTGTGAACTTGAAGATCGGACTATGGTAAAACGAGGAGCAACTGGTACGAGTAAGTATGACTCTCTTAAGGTAGCCAAATGCCTCGTCACCAGACGGAATAAATCGGCAAACTCGAGGAGCACCTAGCAGAAATAACTGTGAAAGTCTTAAGGTCGACAAATAAAGGCAGTGTCGCTTGTGCTGAATTGGCCCGAGAAAGCTTGAAGATTTTACTGTGTTAAAACGGGGAGCAACTTGCAGGAGTAACTGTGACTCTCTTAAGGTTGCCAATGCTCGTCGCCGAGCAAAAAACTTCGGAAAACTCAAGGAGAACGTGGCAGAAATAACTGTGAAAGTCTTAAGGTTGACAAATAATGGCGTATCGCTTCTGATGAACTTGCCAGAGAAAGCTTGAGTATGTGACTATGGTAAAACGTGGAGCAACTGGTATGAGTAACTATGACTCTCTTAAGGTAGCCAAATGCCTCGTCACCAACGGAATAAATCGGGAAACTCGAGGGGCACCTGGCAGGAGTAACTGTGAAAGTCTTAAGGTCGGCTAATAATGGATATAACTCCTGGTGAACAGGCCTGATAAAACTTGAAGACGTGACTGTGATAAAACAGGGAGCAACTGAGGAGTAACTATGACACTCTTAAGGTAGCCAAATACTCGTCACCAGGCGAAATACATGGGCAAATTCGAGGAGCACCTGGCAGAAATAACTGTGAAAGTCTTAAGTTCGACAAATAATAGCGTATCACTTCTGGTGAACTGGCCAGAGAAAGCTTGAATATATGACTGTGGTAAAACGGGGAGCAATTGGGAGGAGTAACTATGACTCTCTTAAGGTAGCCAAATGCCTCGTCACCAGACGAAATTAATCGGCAAACTCGAGGAGCACCTAGCAGAAATAACTGTGAAAGTCTTAAGGTCGACAAATAATGGCGTATCGCTTGTGCTGAACTGGCTCGAGAAAGCTTGAAGATTTTACTGTGTTAAAACGGAGAGCAACTTGCAGGAGTAACTGTGACTCTCTTATGGTTGCCAATGCTCGTCGCCCAGCAAGAAACATCGGATAACTCGAGGAGCACCTGGCAGAAATAACTGTGAAAGTCTTAAGGTCGACAAATAATGGCGTATCGCTTCTGATGAACTGGCCAGAGAAAGCTTGAGTATGCGACTATGGTAAAACGGGGAGCAACTGGTATGTGTAACTATGACTCTCTTAAGGTAGCCAAATGCTTCGTCACCAACGGAAATAATCTGCAAACTCGAGGGGCACCTGGCAGGAGTGACTGTGAAAGACTTAATGTCGACTAATAATGGATATAACTCCTGGTGAACAGGCCAGAGAAAGCTTGAAGACGTGACTGTGATAAAACAGGGAGCAACAGGAAGGAGTAACTATGACACTTTTAAGGTAGCCAAATACTTGTCACCAGGCGAAATACATGGGCAAATTCGAGGAGCACCTGGCAGAAATAACTGTGAAAGTCTTAAGTTCGACAAATAATAGCGTATCACTTCTGGTGAACTGGCCAGAGAAAGCTTGAATATATGACTGTGGTAAAACGGGGAGCAATTGGGAGGAGTAATTATGACTCTCTTAAGGTACCCAAATGCCTCGTCACCAGACGAAATTAATCGGCAAACTCGAGGAGCACCTAGCAGAAATAACTGTGAAAGTCTTAAGGTCGACAAATAATGGCGTATCGCTTCTGATGAACTGACCAGAGAAAGCTTAAATATGTGACTATGGTAGAAAGGGGAGCAACTGGTGTGAGTAACTATGACTCTCTTAATGTAGACCAATGCTTGTCACCTGGAAAAATACATCGGCAAACTCGAGGAGCAAATGGCAGAAATAGCTGTGAAAGTGTTAAGGTCGACAAACAATGCGGTATCACTTATGATGAACTGGCCAGTGAAAGCTTAAAGATGTAACTGTGATAGGACGGGGACCAACTGGCAGGAGTAAATATGACTCTCTTAGTGTTGACAGATGCTCGCCACCAGGCGAAATACATATGAAGAGCACCTGGCAGGAAAAACTGTGAAAAGGTCGACAAATAATGGTGTATCGCTTCTTGTGAACTTGAAGATCGGACTATGGTAAAACGAGGAGCAACTGGTACGAGTAAGTATGACTCTCTTAAGGTAGCCAAATGCCTCGTCACCAGACGGAATAAATCGGCAAACTCGAGGAGCACCTAGCAGAAATAACTGTGAAAGTCTTAAGGTCGACAAATAAAGGCAGTGTCGCTTGTGCTGAATTGGCCCGAGAAAGCTTGAAGATTTTACTGTGTTAAAACGGGGAGCAACTTGCAGGAGTAACTGTGACTCTCTTAAGGTTGCCAATGCTCGTCGCCGAGCAAAAAACTTCGGAAAACTCAAGGAGAACGTGGCAGAAATAACTGTGAAAGTCTTAAGGTTGACAAATAATGGCGTATCGCTTCTGATGAACTTGCCAGAGAAAGCTTGAGTATGTGACTATGGTAAAACGTGGAGCAACTGGTATGAGTAACTATGACTCTCTTAAGGTAGCCAAATGCCTCGTCACCAACGGAATAAATCGGGAAACTCGAGGGGCACCTGGCAGGAGTAACTGTGAAAGTCTTAAGGTCGGCTAATAATGGATATAACTCCTGGTGAACAGGCCTGATAAAACTTGAAGACGTGACTGTGATAAAACAGGGAGCAACTGAGGAGTAACTATGACACTCTTAAGGTAGCCAAATACTCGTCACCAGGCGAAATACATGGGCAAATTCGAGGAGCACCTGGCAGAAATAACTGTGAAAGTCTTAAGTTCGACAAATAATAGCGTATCACTTCTGGTGAACTGGCCAGAGAAAGCTTGAATATATGACTGTGGTAAAACGGGGAGCAATTGGGAGGAGTAATTATGACTCTCTTAAGGTACCCAAATGCCTCGTCACCAGACGAAATTAATCGGCAAACTCGAGGAGCACCTAGCAGAAATAACTGTGAAAGTCTTAAGGTCGACAAATAATGGCGTATCGCTTCTGATGAACTGACCAGAGAAAGCTTAAATATGTGACTATGGTAGAAAGGGGAGCAACTGGTGTGAGTAACTATGACTCTCTTAATGTAGACCAATGCTTGTCACCTGGAAAAATACATCGGCAAACTCGAGGAGCAAATGGCAGAAATAGCTGTGAAAGTGTTAAGGTCGACAAACAATGCGGTATCACTTATGATGAACTGGCCAGTGAAAGCTTAAAGATGTAACTGTGATAGGACGGGGACCAACTGGCAGGAGTAAATATGACTCTCTTAGTGTTGACAGATGCTCGCCACCAGGCGAAATACATATGCAGAGCACCTGGCAGGAAAAACTGTGAAAAGGTCGACAAATAATGGTGTATCGCTTCTTGTGAACTTGAAGATCGGACTATGGTAAAACGAGGAGCAACTGGTACGAGTAAGTATGACTCTCTTAAGGTAGCCAAATGCCTCGTCACCAGACGGAATAAATCGGCAAACTCGAGGAGCACCTAGCAGAAATAACTGTGAAAGTCTTAAGGTCGACAAATAAAGGCAGTGTCGCTTGTGCTGAATTGGCCCGAGAAAGCTTGAAGATTTTACTGTGTTAAAACGGGGAGCAACTTGCAGGAGTAACTGTGACTCTCTTAAGGTTGCCAATGCTCGTCGCCGAGCAAAAAACTTCGGAAAACTCAAGGAGAACGTGGCAGAAATAACTGTGAAAGTCTTAAGGTTGACAAATAATGGCGTATCGCTTCTGATGAACTTGCCAGAGAAAGCTTGAGTATGTGACTATGGTAAAACGTGGAGCAACTGGTATGAGTAACTATGACTCTCTTAAGGTAGCCAAATGCCTCGTCACCAACGGAATAAATCGGGAAACTCGAGGGGCACCTGGCAGGAGTAACTGTGAAAGTCTTAAGGTCGGCTAATAATGGATATAACTCCTGGTGAACAGGCCTGATAAAACTTGAAGACGTGACTGTGATAAAACAGGGAGCAACTGAGGAGTAACTATGACACTCTTAAGGTAGCCAAATACTCGTCACCAGGCGAAATACATGGGCAAATTCGAGGAGCACCTGGCAGAAATAACTGTGAAAGTCTTAAGTTCGACAAATAATAGCGTATCACTTCTGGTGAACTGGCCAGAGAAAGCTTGAATATATGACTGTGGTAAAACGGGGAGCAATTGGGAGGAGTAACTATGACTCTCTTAAGGTAGCCAAATGCCTCGTCACCAGACGAAATTAATCGGCAAACTCGAGGAGCACCTAGCAGAAATAACTGTGAAAGTCTTAAGGTCGACAAATAATGGCGTATCGCTTGTGCTGAACTGGCTCGAGAAAGCTTGAAGATTTTACTGTGTTAAAACGGAGAGCAACTTGCAGGAGTAACTGTGACTCTCTTATGGTTGCCAATGCTCGTCGCCCAGCAAGAAACATCGGATAACTCGAGGAGCACCTGGCAGAAATAACTGTGAAAGTCTTAAGGTCGACAAATAATGGCGTATCGCTTCTGATGAACTGGCCAGAGAAAGCTTGAGTATGCGACTATGGTAAAACGGGGAGCAACTGGTATGTGTAACTATGACTCTCTTAAGGTAGCCAAATGCTTCGTCACCAACGGAAATAATCTGCAAACTCGAGGGGCACCTGGCAGGAGTGACTGTGAAAGACTTAATGTCGACTAATAATGGATATAACTCCTGGTGAACAGGCCAGAGAAAGCTTGAAGACGTGACTGTGATAAAACAGGGAGCAACAGGAAGGAGTAACTATGACACTTTTAAGGTAGCCAAATACTTGTGACCAGGCGAAATACATGGGCAAATTCGAGGAGCACCTGGCAGAAATAACTGTGAAAGTCTTAAGTTCGACAAATAATAGCGTATCACTTCTGGTGAACTGGCCAGAGAAAGCTTGAATATATGACTGTGGTAAAACGGGGAGCAATTGGGAGGAGTAATTATGACTCTCTTAAGGTACCCAAATGCCTCGTCACCAGACGAAATTAATCGGCAAACTCGAGGAGCACCTAGCAGAAATAACTGTGAAAGTCTTAAGGTCGACAAATAATGGCGTATCGCTTCTGATGAACTGACCAGAGAAAGCTTAAATATGTGACTATGGTAGAAAGGGGAGCAACTGGTGTGAGTAACTATGACTCTCTTAATGTAGACCAATGCTTGTCACCTGGAAAAATACATCGGCAAACTCGAGGAGCAAATGGCAGAAATAGCTGTGAAAGTGTTAAGGTCGACAAACAATGCGGTATCACTTATGATGAACTGGCCAGTGAAAGCTTAAAGATGTAACTGTGATAGGACGGGGACCAACTGGCAGGAGTAAATATGACTCTCTTAGTGTTGACAGATGCTCGCCACCAGGCGAAATACATATGCAGAGCACCTGGCAGGAAAAACTGTGAAAAGGTCGACAAATAATGGTGTATCGCTTCTTGTGAACTTGAAGATGGGACTATGGTAAAACGAGGAGCAACTGGTACGAGTAAGTATGACTCTCTTAAGGTAGCCAAATGCCTCGTCACCAGACGGAATAAATCGGCAAACTCGAGGAGCACCTAGCAGAAATAACTGTGAAAGTCTTAAGGTCGACAAATAAAGGCAGTGTCGCTTGTGCTGAACTGGCTCGAGAAAGCTTGAAGATTTTACTGTGTTAAAACGGAGAGCAACTTGCAGGAGTAACTGTGACTCTCTTATGGTTGCCAATGCTCGTCGCCCAGCAAGAAACATCGGATAACTCGAGGAGCACCTGGCAGAAATAACTGTGAAAGTCTTAAGGTCGACAAATAATGGCGTATCGCTTCTGATGAACTGGCCAGAGAAAGCTTGAGTATGCGACTATGGTAAAACGGGGAGCAACTGGTATGTGTAACTATGACTCTCTTAAGGTAGCCAAATGCTTCGTCACCAACGGAAATAATCTGCAAACTCGAGGGGCACCTGGCAGGAGTGACTGTGAAAGACTTAATGTCGACTAATAATGGATATAACTCCTGGTGAACAGGCCAGAGAAAGCTTGAAGACGTGACTGTGATAAAACAGGGAGCAACAGGAAGGAGTAACTATGACACTTTTAAGGTAGCCAAATACTTGTCACCAGGCGAAATACATGGGCAAATTCGAGGAGCACCTGGCAGAAATAACTGTGAAAGTCTTAAGTTCGACAAATAATAGCGTATCACTTCTGGTGAACTGGCCAGAGAAAGCTTGAATATATGACTGTGGTAAAACGGGGAGTAATTGGGAGGAGTAATTATGACTCTCTTAAGGTACCCAAATGCCTCGTCACCAGACGAAATTAATCGGCAAACTCGAGGAGCACCTAGCAGAAATAACTGTGAAAGTCTTAAGGTCGACAAATAATGGCGTATCGCTGCTGATGAACTGACCAGAGAAAGCTTAAATATGTGACTATGGTAGAAAGGGGAGCAACTGGTGTGAGTAACTATGACTCTCTTAATGTAGACCAATGCTTGTCACCTGGAAAAATACATCGGCAAACTCGAGGAGCAAATGGCAGAAATAGCTGTGAAAGTGTTAAGGTCGACAAACAATGCGGTATCACTTATGATGAACTGGCCAGTGAAAGCTTAAAGATGTAACTGTGATAGGACGGGGACCAACTGGCAGGAGTAAATATGACTCTCTTAGTGTTGACAGATGCTCGCCACCAGGCGAAATACATATGCAGAGCACCTGGCAGGAAAAACTGTGAAAAGGTCGACAAATAATGGTGTATCGCTTCTTGTGAACTTGAGGATCGGACTATGGTAAAACGAGGAGCAACTGGTACGAGTAAGTATGACTCTCTTAAGGTAGCCAAATGCCTCGTCACCAGACGGAATAAATCGGCAAACTCGAGGAGCACCTAGCAGAAATAACTGTGAAAGTCTTAAGGTCGACAAATAAAGGCAGTGTCGCTTGTGCTGAATTGGCCCGAGAAAGCTTGAAGATTTTACTGTGTTAAAACGGGGAGCAACTTGCAGGAGTAACTGTGACTCTCTTAAGGTTGCCAATGCTCGTCGCCGAGCAAAAAACTTCGGAAAACTCAAGGAGAACGTGGCAGAAATAACTGTGAAAGTCTTAAGGTTGACAAATAATGGCGTATCGCTTCTGATGAACTTGCCAGAGAAAGCTTGAGTATGTGACTATGGTAAAACGTGGAGCAACTGGTATGAGTAACTATGACTCTCTTAAGGTAGCCAAATGCCTCGTCACCAACGGAATAAATCGGGAAACTCGAGGGGCACCTGGCAGGAGTAACTGTGAAAGTCTTAAGGTCGGCTAATAATGGATATAACTCCTGGTGAACAGGCCTGATAAAACTTGAAGACGTGACTGTGATAAAACAGGGAGCAACTGAGGAGTAACTATGACACTCTTAAGGTAGCCAAATACTCGTCACCAGGCGAAATACATGGGCAAATTCGAGGAGCACCTGGCAGAAATAACTGTGAAAGTCTTAAGTTCGACAAATAATAGCGTATCACTTCTGGTGAACTGGCCAGAGAAAGCTTGAATATATGACTGTGGTAAAACGGGGAGCAATTGGGAGGAGTAACTATGACTCTCTTAAGGTAGCCAAATGCCTCGTCACCAGACGAAATTAATCGGCAAACTCGAGGAGCACCTAGCAGAAATAACTGTGAAAGTCTTAAGGTCGACAAATAATGGCGTATCGCTTGTGCTGAACTGGCTCGAGAAAGCTTGAAGATTTTACTGTGTTAAAACGGAGAGCAACTTGCAGGAGTAACTGTGACTCTCTTATGGTTGCCAATGCTCGTCGCCCAGCAAGAAACATCGGATAACTCGAGGAGCACCTGGCAGAAATAACTGTGAAAGTCTTAAGGTCGACAAATAATGGCGTATCGCTTCTGATGAACTGGCCAGAGAAAGCTTGAGTATGCGACTATGGTAAAACGGGGAGCAACTGGTATGTGTAACTATGACTCTCTTAAGGTAGCCAAATGCTTCGTCACCAACGGAAATAATCTGCAAACTCGAGGGGCACCTGGCAGGAGTGACTGTGAAAGACTTAATGTCGACTAATAATGGATATAACTCCTGGTGAACAGGCCAGAGAAAGCTTGAAGACGTGACTGTGATAAAACAGGGAGCAACAGGAAGGAGTAACTATGACACTTTTAAGGTAGCCAAATACTTGTGACCAGGCGAAATACATGGGCAAATTCGAGGAGCACCTGGCAGAAATAACTGTGAAAGTCTTAAGTTCGACAAATAATAGCGTATCACTTCTGGTGAACTGGCCAGAGAAAGCTTGAATATATGACTGTGGTAAAACGGGGAGCAATTGGGAGGAGTAATTATGACTCTCTTAAGGTACCCAAATGCCTCGTCACCAGACGAAATTAATCGGCAAACTCGAGGAGCACCTAGCAGAAATAACTGTGAAAGTCTTAAGGTCGACAAATAATGGCGTATCGCTTCTGATGAACTGACCAGAGAAAGCTTAAATATGTGACTATGGTAGAAAGGGGAGCAACTGGTGTGAGTAACTATGACTCTCTTAATGTAGACCAATGCTTGTCACCTGGAAAAATACATCGGCAAACTCGAGGAGCAAATGGCAGAAATAGCTGTGAAAGTGTTAAGGTCGACAAACAATGCGGTATCACTTATGATGAACTGGCCAGTGAAAGCTTAAAGATGTAACTGTGATAGGACGGGGACCAACTGGCAGGAGTAAATATGACTCTCTTAGTGTTGACAGATGCTCGCCACCAGGCGAAATACATATGCAGAGCACCTGGCAGGAAAAACTGTGAAAAGGTCGACAAATAATGGTGTATCGCTTCTTGTGAACTTGAAGATGGGACTATGGTAAAACGAGGAGCAACTGGTACGAGTAAGTATGACTCTCTTAAGGTAGCCAAATGCCTCGTCACCAGACGGAATAAATCGGCAAACTCGAGGAGCACCTAGCAGAAATAACTGTGAAAGTCTTAAGGTCGACAAATAAAGGCAGTGTCGCTTGTGCTGAACTGGCTCGAGAAAGCTTGAAGATTTTACTGTGTTAAAACGGAGAGCAACTTGCAGGAGTAACTGTGACTCTCTTATGGTTGCCAATGCTCGTCGCCCAGCAAGAAACATCGGATAACTCGAGGAGCACCTGGCAGAAATAACTGTGAAAGTCTTAAGGTCGACAAATAATGGCGTATCGCTTCTGATGAACTGGCCAGAGAAAGCTTGAGTATGCGACTATGGTAAAACGGGGAGCAACTGGTATGTGTAACTATGACTCTCTTAAGGTAGCCAAATGCTTCGTCACCAACGGAAATAATCTGCAAACTCGAGGGGCACCTGGCAGGAGTGACTGTGAAAGACTTAATGTCGACTAATAATGGATATAACTCCTGGTGAACAGGCCAGAGAAAGCTTGAAGACGTGACTGTGATAAAACAGGGAGCAACAGGAAGGAGTAACTATGACACTTTTAAGGTAGCCAAATACTTGTCACCAGGCGAAATACATGGGCAAATTCGAGGAGCACCTGGCAGAAATAACTGTGAAAGTCTTAAGTTCGACAAATAATAGCGTATCACTTCTGGTGAACTGGCCAGAGAAAGCTTGAATATATGACTGTGGTAAAACGGGGAGTAATTGGGAGGAGTAATTATGACTCTCTTAAGGTACCCAAATGCCTCGTCACCAGACGAAATTAATCGGCAAACTCGAGGAGCACCTAGCAGAAATAACTGTGAAAGTCTTAAGGTCGACAAATAATGGCGTATCGCTGCTGATGAACTGACCAGAGAAAGCTTAAATATGTGACTATGGTAGAAAGGGGAGCAACTGGTGTGAGTAACTATGACTCTCTTAATGTAGACCAATGCTTGTCACCTGGAAAAATACATCGGCAAACTCGAGGAGCAAATGGCAGAAATAGCTGTGAAAGTGTTAAGGTCGACAAACAATGCGGTATCACTTATGATGAACTGGCCAGTGAAAGCTTAAAGATGTAACTGTGATAGGACGGGGACCAACTGGCAGGAGTAAATATGACTCTCTTAGTGTTGACAGATGCTCGCCACCAGGCGAAATACATATGCAGAGCACCTGGCAGGAAAAACTGTGAAAAGGTCGACAAATAATGGTGTATCGCTTCTTGTGAACTTGAGGATCGGACTATGGTAAAACGAGGAGCAACTGGTACGAGTAAGTATGACTCTCTTAAGGTAGCCAAATGCCTCGTCACCAGACGGAATAAATCGGCAAACTCGAGGAGCACCTAGCAGAAATAACTGTGAAAGTCTTAAGGTCGACAAATAAAGGCAGTGTCGCTTGTGCTGAATTGGCCCGAGAAAGCTTGAAGATTTTACTGTGTTAAAACGGGGAGCAACTTGCAGGAGTAACTGTGACTCTCTTAAGGTTGCCAATGCTCGTCGCCGAGCAAAAAACTTCGGAAAACTCAAGGAGAACGTGGCAGAAATAACTGTGAAAGTCTTAAGGTTGACAAATAATGGCGTATCGCTTCTGATGAACTTGCCAGAGAAAGCTTGAGTATGTGACTATGGTAAAACGTGGAGCAACTGGTATGAGTAACTATGACTCTCTTAAGGTAGCCAAATGCCTCGTCACCAACGG
Organism: Schistocerca serialis cubense; assembly: GCF_023864345.2. Taxonomy (NCBI): domain Eukaryota; kingdom Metazoa; phylum Arthropoda; class Insecta; order Orthoptera; family Acrididae; genus Schistocerca; species Schistocerca serialis. The sequence goes on from NW_026047197.1 coordinate 79,126, forward strand.
AATAAATCGGGAAACTCGAGGGGCACCTGGCAGGAGTAACTGTGAAAGTCTTAAGGTCGGCTAATAATGGATATAACTCCTGGTGAACAGGCCTGATAAAACTTGAAGACGTGACTGTGATAAAACAGGGAGCAACTGAGGAGTAACTATGACACTCTTAAGGTAGCCAAATACTCGTCACCAGGCGAAATACATGGGCAAATTCGAGGAGCACCTGAAAGAAATAACTGTGAAAGTCTTAAGTTCGACAAATAATAGCGTATCACTTCTGGTGAACTGGCCAGAGAAAGCTTGAATATATGACTGTGGTAAAACGGGGAGCAATTGGGAGGAGTAACTATGACTCTCTTAAGGTAGCCAAATGCCTCGTCACCAGACGAAATTAATCGGCAAACTCGAGGAGCACCTAGCAGAAATAACTGTGAAAGTCTTAAGGTCGACAAATAATGGCGTATCGCTTGTGCTGAACTGGCTCGAGAAAGCTTGAAGATTTTACTGTGTTAAAACGGAGAGCAACTTGCAGGAGTAACTGTGACTCTCTTATGGTTGCCAATGCTCGTCGCCCAGCAAGAAACATCGGATAACTCGAGGAGCACCTGGCAGAAATAACTGTGAAAGTCTTAAGGTCGACAAATAATGGCGTATCGCTTCTGATGAACTGGTCAGAGAAAGCTTGAGTATGCGACTATGGTAAAACGGGGAGCAACTGGTATGTGTAACTATGACTCTCTTAAGGTAGCCAAATGCTTCGTCACCAACGGAAATAATCTGCAAACTCGAGGGGCACCTGGCAGGAGTGACTGTGAAAGACTTAATGTCGACTAATAATGGATATAACTCCTGGTGAACAGGCCAGAGAAAGCTTGAAGACGTGACTGTGATAAAACAGGGAGCAACAGGAAGGAGTAACTATGACACTTTTAAGGTAGCCAAATACTTGTCACCAGGCGAAATACATGGGCAAATTCGAGGAGCACCTGGCAGAAATAACTGTGAAAGTCTTAAGTTCGACAAATAATAGCGTATCACTTCTGGTGAACTGGCCAGAGAAAGCTTGAATATATGACTGTGGTAAAACGGGGAGCAATTGGGAGGAGTAATTATGACTCTCTTAAGGTAGCCAAATGCCTCGTCACCAGACGAAATTAATCGGCAAACTCGAGGAGCACCTAGCAGAAATAACTGTGAAAGTCTTAAGGTCGACAAATAATGGCGTATCGCTTCTGATGAACTGACCAGAGAAAGCTTAAATATGTGACTATGGTAGAAAGGGGAGCAACTGGTGTGAGTAACTATGACTCTCTTAATGTAGACCAATGCTTGTCACCTGGAAAAATACATCGGCAAACTCGAGGAGCAAATGGCAGAAATAGCTGTGAAAGTGTTAAGGTCGACAAACAATGCGGTATCACTTATGATGAACTGGCCAGTGAAAGCTTAAAGATGTAACTGTGATGGACGGGGACCAACTGGCAGGAGTAAATATGACTCTCTTAGTGTTGACAGATGCTCGCCACCAGGCGCAATACATATGCAGAGCACCTGGCAGGAAAAACTGTGAAAAGGTCGACAAATAATGGTGTATCGCTTCTTGTGAACTTGAAGATGGGACTATGGTAAAACGAGGAGCAACTGGTACGAGTAAGTATGACTCTCTTAAGGTAGCCAAACGCCTCGTCACCAGACGGAATAAATCGGCAAACTCGAGGAGCACCTAGCAGAAATAACTGTGAAAGTCTTAAGGTCGACAAATAAAGGCAGTGTCGCTTGTGCTGAATTGGCCCGAGAAAGCTTGAAGATTTTACTGTGTTAAAACGGGGAGCAACTTGCAGGAGTAACTGTGACTCTCTTAAGGTTGCCAATGCTCGTCGCCGAGCAAAAAACTTCGGAAAACTGAAGGAGAACGTAACAGAAATAACTGTGAAAGTCTTAAGGTTGACAAATAATGGCGTATCGCTTCTGATGAACTTGCCAGAGAAAGCTTGAGTATGTGACTATGGTAAAACGTGGAGCAACTGGTATGAGTAACTATGACTCTCTTAAGGTAGCCAAATGCCTCGTCACCAACGGAATAAATCGGGAAACTCGAGGGGCACCTGGCAGGAGTAACTGTGAAAGTCTTAAGATCGGCTAATAATGGATATAACTCCTGGTGAACAGGCCTGATAAAACTTGAAGACGTGACTGTGATAAAACAGGGAGCAACTGAGGAGTAACTATGACACTCTTAAGGTAGCCAAATACTCGTCACCAGGCGAAATACATGGGCAAATTCGAGGAGCACCTGAAAGAAATAACTGTGAAAGTCTTAAGTTCGACAAATAATAGCGTATCACTTCTGGTGAACTGGCCAGAGAAAGCTTGAATATATGACTGTGGTAAAACGGGGAGCAATTGGGAGGAGTAACTATGACTCTCTTAAGGTAGCCAAATGCCTCGTCACCAGACGAAATTAATCGGCAAACTCGAGGAGCACCTAGCAGAAATAACTGTGAAAGTCTTAAGGTCGACAAATAATGGCGTATCGCTTGTGCTGAACTGGCTCGAGAAAGCTTGAAGATTTTACTGTGTTAAAACGGAGAGCAACTTGCAGGAGTAACTGTGACTCTCTTATGGTTGCCAATGCTCGTCGCCCAGCAAGAAACATCGGATAACTCGAGGAGCACCTGGCAGAAATAACTGTGAAAGTCTTAAGGTCGACAAATAATGGCGTATCGCTTCTGATGAACTGGTCAGAGAAAGCTTGAGTATGCGACTATGGTAAAACGGGGAGCAACTGGTATGTGTAACTATGACTCTCTTAAGGTAGCCAAATGCTTCGTCACCAACGGAAATAATCTGCAAACTCGAGGGGCACCTGGCAGGAGTGACTGTGAAAGACTTAATGTCGACTAATAATGGATATAACTCCTGGTGAACAGGCCAGAGAAAGCTTGAAGACGTGACTGTGATAAAACAGGGAGCAACAGGAAGGAGTAACTATGACACTTTTAAGGTAGCCAAATACTTGTCACCAGGCGAAATACATGGGCAAATTCGAGGAGCACCTGGCAGAAATAACTGTGAAAGTCTTAAGTTCGACAAATAATAGCGTATCACTTCTGGTGAACTGGCCAGAGAAAGCTTGAATATATGACTGTGGTAAAACGGGGAGCAATTGGGAGGAGTAATTATGACTCTCTTAAGGTAGCCAAATGCCTCGTCACCAGACGAAATTAATCGGCAAACTCGAGGAGCACCTAGCAGAAATAACTGTGAAAGTCTTAAGGTCGACAAATAATGGCGTATCGCTTCTGATGAACTGACCAGAGAAAGCTTAAATATGTGACTATGGTAGAAAGGGGAGCAACTGGTGTGAGTAACTATGACTCTCTTAATGTAGACCAATGCTTGTCACCTGGAAAAATACATCGGCAAACTCGAGGAGCAAATGGCGGAAATAGCTGTGAAAGTGTTAAGGTCGACAAACAATGCGGTATCACTTATGATGAACTGGCCAGTGAAAGCTTAAAGATGTAACTGTGATGGACGGGGACCAACTGGCAGGAGTAAATATGACTCTCTTAGTGTTGACAGATGCTCGCCACCAGGCGCAATACATATGCAGAGCACCTGGCAGGAAAAACTGTGAAAAGGTCGACAAATAATGGTGTATCGCTTCTTGTGAACCTGAAGATGGGACTATGGTAAAACGAGGAGCAACTGGTACGAGTAAGTATGACTCTCTTAAGGTAGCCAAACGCCTCGTCACCAGACGGAATAAATCGGCAAACTCGAGGAGCACCTAGCAGAAATAACTGTGAAAGTCTTAAGGTCGACAAATAAAGGCAGTGTCGCTTGTGCTGAATTGGCCCGAGAAAGCTTGAAGATTTTACTGTGTTAAAACGGGGAGCAACTTGCAGGAGTAACTGTGACTCTCTTAAGGTTGCCAATGCTCGTCGCCGAGCAAAAAACTTCGGAAAACTGAAGGAGAACGTGGCAGAAATAACTGTGAAAGTCTTAAGGTTGACAAATAATGGCGTATCGCTTCTGATGAACTTGCCAGAGAAAGCTTGAGTATGTGACTATGGTAAAACGTGGAGCAACTGGTATGAGTAACTATGACTCTCTTAAGGTAGCCAAATGCCTCGTCACCAACGGAATAAATCGGGAAACTCGAGGGGCACCTGGCAGGAGTAACTGTGAAAGTCTTAAGGTCGGCTAATAATGGATATAACTCCTGGTGAACAGGCCTGATAAAACTTGAAGACGTGACTGTGATAAAACAGGGAGCAACTGAGGAGTAACTATGACACTCTTAAGGTAGCCAAATACTCGTCACCAGGCGAAATACATGGGCAAATTCGAGGAGCACCTGGCAGAAATAACTGTGAAAGTCTTAAGTTCGACAAATAATAGCGTATCACTTCTGGTGAACTGGCCAGAGAAAGCTTGAATATATGACTGTGGTAAAACGGGGAGCAATTGGGAGGAGTAACTATGACTCTCTTAAGGTAGCCAAATGCCTCGTCACCAGACGAAATTAATCGGCAAACTCGAGGAGCACCTAGCAGAAATAACTGTGAAAGTCTTAAGGTCGACAAATAATGGCGTATCGCTTGTGCTGAACTGGCTCGAGAAAGCTTGAAGATTTTAATGTGTTAAAACGGAGAGCAACTTGCAGGAGTAACTGTGACTCTCTTATGGTTGCCAATGCTCGTTGCCCAGCAAGAAACATCGGATAACTCGAGGAGCACCTGGCAGAAATAACTGTGAAAGTCTTAAGGTCGACAAATAATGGCGTATCGCTTCTGATGAACTGGCCAGAGAAAGCTTGAGTATGCGACTATGGTAAAACGGGGAGCAACTGGTATGTGTAACTATGACTCTCTTAAGGTAGCCAAATGCTTCGTCACCAACGGAAATAATCTGCAAACTCGAGGGGCACCTGGCAGGAGTGACTGTGAAAGACTTAATGTCGACTAATAATGGATATAACTCCTGGTGAACAGGCCAGAGAAAGCTTGAAGACGTGACTGTGATAAAACAGGGAGCAACAGGAAGGAGTAACTATGACACTTTTAAGGTAGCCAAATACTTGTCACCAGGCGAAATACATGGGCAAATTCGAGGAGCACCTGGCAGAAATAACTGTGAAAGTCTTAAGTTCGACAAATAATAGCGTATCACTTCTGGTGAACTGGCCAGAGAAAGCTTGAATATATGACTGTGGTAAAACGGGGAGCAATTGGGAGGAGTAATTATGACTCTCTTAAGGTAGCCAAATGCCTCGTCACCAGACGAAATTAATCGGCAAACTCGAGGAGCACCTAGCAGAAATAACTGTGAAAGTCTTAAGGTCGACAAATAATGGCGTATCGCTTCTGATGAACTGACCAGAGAAAGCTTAAATATGTGACTATGGTAGAAAGGGGAGCAACTGGTGTGAGTAACTATGACTCTCTTAATGTAGACCAATGCTTGTCACCTGGAAAAATACATCGGCAAACTCGAGGAGCAAATGGCAGAAATAGCTGTGAAAGTGTTAAGGTCGACAAACAATGCGGTATCACTTATGATGAACTGGCCAGTGAAAGCTTAAAGATGTAACTGTGATGGACGGGGACCAACTGGCAGGAGTAAATATGACTCTCTTAGTGTTGACAGATGCTCGCCACCAGGCGAAATACATATGCAGAGCACCTGGCAGGAAAAACTGTGAAAAGGTCGACAAATAATGGTGTATCGCTTCTTGTGAACTTGAAGATGGGACTATGGTAAAACGAGGAGCAACTGGTACGAGTAAGTATGACTCTCTTAAGGTAGCCAAACGCCTCGTCACCAGACGGAATAAATCGGCAAACTCGAGGAGCACCTAGCAGAAATAACTGTGAAAGTCTTAAGGTCGACAAATAAAGGCAGTGTCGCTTGTGCTGAATTGGCCCGAGAAAGCTTGAAGATTTTACTGTGTTAAAACGGGGAGCAACTTGCAGGAGTAACTGTGACTCTCTTAAGGTTGCCAATGCTCGTCGCCGAGCAAAAAACTTCGGAAAACTGAAGGAGAACGTGGCAGAAATAACTGTGAAAGTCTTAAGGTTGACAAATAATGGCGTATCGCTTCTGATGAACTTGCCAGAGAAAGCTTGAGTATGTGACAATGGTAAAACGTGGAGCAACTGGTATGAGTAACTATGACTCTCTTAAGGTAGCCAAATGCCTCGTCACCAACGGAATAAATCGGGAAACTCGAGGGGCACCTGGCAGGAGTAACTGTGAAAGTCTTAAGGTCGGCTAATAATGGATATAACTCCTGGTGAACAGGCCTGATAAAACTTGAAGACGTGACTGTGATAAAACAGGGAGCAACTGAGGAGTAACTATGACACTCTTAAGGTAGCCAAATACTCGTCACCAGGCGAAATACATGGGCAAATTCGAGGAGCACCTGAAAGAAATAACTGTGAAAGTCTTAAGTTCGACAAATAATAGCGTATCACTTCTGGTGAACTGGCCAGAGAAAGCTTGAATATATGACTGTGGTAAAACGGGGAGCAATTGGGAGGAGTAACTATGACTCTCTTAAGGTAGCCAAATGCCTCGTCACCAGACGAAATTAATCGGCAAACTCGAGGAGCACCTAGCAGAAATAACTGTGAAAGTCTTAAGGTCGACAAATAATGGCGTATCGCTTGTGCTGAACTGGCTCGAGAAAGCTTGAAGATTTTAATGTGTTAAAACGGAGAGCAACTTGCAGGAGTAACTGTGACTCTCTTATGGTTGCCAATGCTCGTTGCCCAGCAAGAAACATCGGATAACTCGAGGAGCACCTGGCAGAAATAACTGTGAAAGTCTTAAGGTCGACAAATAATGGCGTATCGCTTCTGATGAACTGGCCAGAGAAAGCTTGAGTATGCGACTATGGTAAAACGGGGAGCAACTGGTATGTGTAACTATGACTCTCTTAAGGTAGCCAAATGCTTCGTCACCAACGGAAATAATCTGCAAACTCGAGGGGCACCTGGCAGGAGTGACTGTGAAAGACTTAATGTCGACTAATAATGGATATAACTCCTGGTGAACAGGCCAGAGAAAGCTTGAAGACGTGACTGTGATAAAACAGGGAGCAACAGGAAGGAGTAACTATGACACTTTTAAGGTAGCCAAATACTTGTCACCAGGCGAAATACATGGGCAAATTCGAGGAGCACCTGGCAGAAATAACTGTGAAAGTCTTAAGTTCGACAAATAATAGCGTATCACTTCTGGTGAACTGGCCAGAGAAAGCTTGAATATATGACTGTGGTAAAACGGGGAGCAATTGGGAGGAGTAATTATGACTCTCTTAAGGTAGCCAAATGCCTCGTCACCAGACGAAATTAATCGGCAAACTCGAGGAGCACCTAGCAGAAATAACTGTGAAAGTCTTAAGGTCGACAAATAATGGCGTATCGCTTCTGATGAACTGACCAGAGAAAGCTTAAATATGTGACTATGGTAGAAAGGGGAGCAACTGGTGTGAGTAACTATGACTCTCTTAATGTAGACCAATGCTTGTCACCTGGAAAAATACATCGGCAAACTCGAGGAGCAAATGGCAGAAATAGCTGTGAAAGTGTTAAGGTCGACAAACAATGCGGTATCACTTATGATGAACTGGCCAGTGAAAGCTTAAAGAAGTAACTGTGGTAGGACGGGGACCAACTGGCAGGAGTAAATATGACTCTCTTAGTGTTGACAGATGCTCGCCACCAGGCGAAATACATATGCAGAGCACCTGGCAGGAAAAACTGTGAAAAGGTCGACAAATAATGGTGTATCGCTTCTTGTGAACTTGAAGATGGGACTATGGTAAAACGAGGAGCAACTGGTACGAGTAAGTATGACTCTCTTAAGGTAGCCAAATGCCTCGTCACCAGACGGAATAAATCGGCAAACTCGAGGAGCACCTAGCAGAAATAACTGTGAAAGTCTTAAGGTCGACAAATAAAGGCAGTGTCGCTTGTGCTGAATTGGCCCGAGAAAGCTTGAAGATTTTACTGTGTTAAAACGGGGAGCAACTTGCAGGAGTAACTGTGACTCTCTTAAGGTTGCCAATGCTCGTCGCCGAGCAAAAAACTTCGGAAAACTCAAGGAGAACGTGGCAGAAATAACTGTGAAAGTCTTAAGGTTGACAAATAATGGCGTATCGCTTCTGATGAACTTGCCAGAGAAAGCTTGAGTATGTGACTATGGTAAAACGTGGAGCAACTGGTATGAGTAACTATGACTCTCTTAAGGTAGCCAAATGCCTCGTCACCAACGGAATAAATCGGGAAACTCGAGGGGCACCTGGCAGGAGTAACTGTGAAAGTCTTAAGGTCGGCTAATAATGGATATAACTCCTGGTGAACAGGCCTGATAAAACTTGAAGACGTGACTGTGATAAAACAGGGAGCAACTGAGGAGTAACTATGACACTCTTAAGGTAGCCAAATACTCGTCACCAGGCGAAATACATGGGCAAATTCGAGGAGCACCTGAAAGAAATAACTGTGAAAGTCTTAAGTTCGACAAATAATAGCGTATCACTTCTGGTGAACTGGCCAGAGAAAGCTTGAATATATGACTGTGGTAAAACGGGGAGCAATTGGGAGGAGTAACTATGACTCTCTTAAGGTAGCCAAATGCCTCGTCACCAGACGAAATTAATCGGCAAACTCGAGGAGCACCTAGCAGAAATAACTGTGAAAGTCTTAAGGTCGACAAATAATGGCGTATCGCTTGTGCTGAACTGGCTCGAGAAAGCTTGAAGATTTTAATGTGTTAAAACGGAGAGCAACTTGCAGGAGTAACTGTGACTCTCTTATGGTTGCCAATGCTCGTCGCCCAGCAAGAAACATCGGATAACTCGAGGAGCACCTGGCAGAAATAACTGTGAAAGTCTTAAGGTCGACAAATAATGGCGTATCGCTTCTGATGAACTGACCAGAGAAAGCTTAAATATGTGACTATGGTAGAAAGGGGAGCAACTGGTGTGAGTAACTATGACTCTCTTAATGTAGACCAATGCTTGTCACCTGGAAAAATACATCGGCAAACTCGAGGAGCAAATGGCAGAAATAGCTGTGAAAGTGTTAAGGTCGACAAACAATGCGGTATCACTTATGATGAACTGGCCAGTGAAAGCTTAAAGAAGTAACTGTGGTAGGACGGGGACCAACTGGCAGGAGTAAATATGACTCTCTTAGTGTTGACAGATGCTCGCCACCAGGCGAAATACATATGCAGAGCACCTGGCAGGAAAAACTGTGAAAAGGTCGACAAATAATGGTGTATCGCTTCTTGTGAACTTGAAGATGGGACTATGGTAAAACGAGGAGCAACTGGTACGAGTAAGTATGACTCTCTTAAGGTAGCCAAATGCCTCGTCACCAGACGGAATAAATCGGCAAACTCGAGGAGCACCTAGCAGAAATAACTGTGAAAGTCTTAAGGTCGACAAATAAAGGCAGTGTCGCTTGTGCTGAATTGGCCCGAGAAAGCTTGAAGATTTTACTGTGTTAAAACGGGGAGCAACTTGCAGGAGTAACTGTGACTCTCTTAAGGTTGCCAATGCTCGTCGCCGAGCAAAAAACTTCGGAAAACTCAAGGAGAACGTGGCAGAAATAACTGTGAAAGTCTTAAGGTTGACAAATAATGGCGTATCGCTTCTGATGAACTTGCCAGAGAAAGCTTGAGTATGTGACTATGGTAAAACGTGGAGCAACTGGTATGAGTAACTATGACTCTCTTAAGGTAGCCAAATGCCTCGTCACCAACGGAATAAATCGGGAAACTCGAGGGGCACCTGGCAGGAGTAACTGTGAAAGTCTTAAGGTCGGCTAATAATGGATATAACTCCTGGTGAACAGGCCTGATAAAACTTGAAGACGTGACTGTGATAAAACAGGGAGCAACTGAGGAGTAACTATGACACTCTTAAGGTAGCCAAATACTCGTCACCAGGCGAAATACATGGGCAAATTCGAGGAGCACCTGAAAGAAATAACTGTGAAAGTCTTAAGTTCGACAAATAATAGCGTATCACTTCTGGTGAACTGGCCAGAGAAAGCTTGAATATATGACTGTGGTAAAACGGGGAGCAATTGGGAGGAGTAACTATGACTCTCTTAAGGTAGCCAAATGCCTCGTCACCAGACGAAATTAATCGGCAAACTCGAGGAGCACCTAGCAGAAATAACTGTGAAAGTCTTAAGGTCGACAAATAATGGCGTATCGCTTGTGCTGAACTGGCTCGAGAAAGCTTGAAGATTTTAATGTGTTAAAACGGAGAGCAACTTGCAGGAGTAACTGTGACTCTCTTATGGTTGCCAATGCTCGTCGCCCAGCAAGAAACATCGGATAACTCGAGGAGCACCTGGCAGAAATAACTGTGAAAGTCTTAAGGTCGACAAATAATGGCGTATCGCTTCTGATGAACTGACCAGAGAAAGCTTAAATATGTGACTATGGTAGAAAGGGGAGCAACTGGTGTGAGTAACTATGACTCTCTTAATGTAGACCAATGCTTGTCACCTGGAAAAATACATCGGCAAACTCGAGGAGCAAATGGCAGAAATAGCTGTGAAAGTGTTAAGGTCGACAAACAATGCGGTATCACTTATGATGAACTGGCCAGTGAAAGCTTAAAGAAGTAACTGTGGTAGGACGGGGACCAACTGGCAGGAGTAAATATGACTCTCTTAGTGTTGACAGATGCTCGCCACCAGGCGAAATACATATGCAGAGCACCTGGCAGGAAAAACTGTGAAAAGGTCGACAAATAATGGTGTATCGCTTCTTGTGAACTTGAAGATGGGACTATGGTAAAACGAGGAGCAACTGGTACGAGTAAGTATGACTCTCTTAAGGTAGCCAAATGCCTCGTCACCAGACGGAATAAATCGGCAAACTCGAGGAGCACCTAGCAGAAATAACTGTGAAAGTCTTAAGGTCGACAAATAAAGGCAGTGTCGCTTGTGCTGAATTGGCCCGAGAAAGCTTGAAGATTTTACTGTGTTAAAACGGGGAGCAACTTGCAGGAGTAACTGTGACTCTCTTAAGGTTGCCAATGCTCGTCGCCGAGCAAAAAACTTCGGAAAACTCAAGGAGAACGTGGCAGAAATAACTGTGAAAGTCTTAAGGTTGACAAATAATGGCGTATCGCTTCTGATGAACTTGCCAGAGAAAGCTTGAGTATGTGACTATGGTAAAACGTGGAGCAACTGGTATGAGTAACTATGACTCTCTTAAGGTAGCCAAATGCCTCGTCACCAACGGAATAAATCGGGAAACTCGAGGGGCACCTGGCAGGAGTAACTGTGAAAGTCTTAAGGTCGGCTAATAATGGATATAACTCCTGGTGAACAGGCCTGATAAAACTTGAAGACGTGACTGTGATAAAACAGGGAGCAACTGAGGAGTAACTATGACACTCTTAAGGTAGCCAAATACTCGTCACCAGGCGAAATACATGGGCAAATTCGAGGAGCACCTGAAAGAAATAACTGTGAAAGTCTTAAGTTCGACAAATAATAGCGTATCACTTCTGGTGAACTGGCCAGAGAAAGCTTGAATATATGACTGTGGTAAAACGGGGAGCAATTGGGAGGAGTAACTATGACTCTCTTAAGGTAGCCAAATGCCTCGTCACCAGACGAAATTAATCGGCAAACTCGAGGAGCACCTAGCAGAAATAACTGTGAAAGTCTTAAGGTCGACAAATAATGGCGTATCGCTTGTGCTGAACTGGCTCGAGAAAGCTTGAAGATTTTAATGTGTTAAAACGGAGAGCAACTTGCAGGAGTAACTGTGACTCTCTTATGGTTGCCAATGCTCGTCGCCCAGCAAGAAACATCGGATAACTCGAGGAGCACCTGGCAGAAATAACTGTGAAAGTCTTAAGGTCGACAAATAATGGCGTATCGCTTCTGATGAACTGACCAGAGAAAGCTTAAATATGTGACTATGGTAGAAAGGGGAGCAACTGGTGTGAGTAACTATGACTCTCTTAATGTAGACCAATGCTTGTCACCTGGAAAAATACATCGGCAAACTCGAGGAGCAAATGGCAGAAATAGCTGTGAAAGTGTTAAGGTCGACAAACAATGCGGTATCACTTATGATGAACTGGCCAGTGAAAGCTTAAAGAAGTAACTGTGGTAGGACGGGGACCAACTGGCAGGAGTAAATATGACTCTCTTAGTGTTGACAGATGCTCGCCACCAGGCGAAATACATATGCAGAGCACCTGGCAGGAAAAACTGTGAAAAGGTCGACAAATAATGGTGTATCGCTTCTTGTGAACTTGAAGATGGGACTATGGTAAAACGAGGAGCAACTGGTACGAGTAAGTATGACTCTCTTAAGGTAGCCAAATGCCTCGTCACCAGACGGAATAAATCGGCAAACTCGAGGAGCACCTAGCAGAAATAACTGTGAAAGTCTTAAGGTCGACAAATAAAGGCAGTGTCGCTTGTGCTGAATTGGCCCGAGAAAGCTTGAAGATTTTACTGTGTTAAAACGGGGAGCAACTTGCAGGAGTAACTGTGACTCTCTTAAGGTTGCCAATGCTCGTCGCCGAGCAAAAAACTTCGGAAAACTCAAGGAGAACGTGGCAGAAATAACTGTGAAAGTCTTAAGGTTGACAAATAATGGCGTATCGCTTCTGATGAACTTGCCAGAGAAAGCTTGAGTATGTGACTATGGTAAAACGTGGAGCAACTGGTATGAGTAACTATGACTCTCTTAAGGTAGCCAAATGCCTCGTCACCAACGGAATAAATCGGGAAACTCGAGGGGCACCTGGCAGGAGTAACTGTGAAAGTCTTAAGGTCGGCTAATAATGGATATAACTCCTGGTGAACAGGCCTGATAAAACTTGAAGACGTGACTGTGATAAAACAGGGAGCAACTGAGGAGTAACTATGACACTCTTAAGGTAGCCAAATACTCGTCACAAGGCGAAATACATGGGCAAATTCGAGGAGCACCTGAAAGAAATAACTGTGAAAGTCTTAAGTTCGACAAATAATAGCGTATCACTTCTGGTGAACTGGCCAGAGAAAGCTTGAATATATGACTGTGGTAAAACGGGGAGCAATTGGGAGGAGTAACTATGACTCTCTTAAGGTAGCCAAATGCCTCGTCACCAGACGAAATTAATCGGCAAACTCGAGGAGCACCTAGCAGAAATAACTGTGAAAGTCTTAAGGTCGACAAATAATGGCGTATCGCTTGTGCTGAACTGGCTCGAGAAAGCTTGAAGATTTTAATGTGTTAAAACGGAGAGCAACTTGCAGGAGTAACTGTGACTCTCTTATGGTTGCCAATGCTCGTCGCCCAGCAAGAAACATCGGATAACTCGAGGAGCACCTGGCAGAAATAACTGTGAAAGTCTTAAGGTCGACAAATAATGGCGTATCGCTTCTGATGAACTGACCAGAGAAAGCTTAAATATGTGACTATGGTAGAAAGGGGAGCAACTGGTGTGAGTAACTATGACTCTCTTAATGTAGACCAATGCTTGTCACCTGGAAAAATACATCGGCAAACTCGAGGAGCAAATGGCAGAAATAGCTGTGAAAGTGTTAAGGTCGACAAACAATGCGGTATCACTTATGATGAACTGGCCAGTGAAAGCTTAAAGAAGTAACTGTGGTAGGACGGGGACCAACTGGCAGGAGTAAATATGACTCTCTTAGTGTTGACAGATGCTCGCCACCAGGCGAAATACATATGCAGAGCACCTGGCAGGAAAAACTGTGAAAAGGTCGACAAATAATGGTGTATCGCTTCTTGTGAACTTGAAGATGGGACTATGGTAAAACGAGGAGCAACTGGTACGAGTAAGTATGACTCTCTTAAGGTAGCCAAATGCCTCGTCACCAGACGGAATAAATCGGCAAACTCGAGGAGCACCTAGCAGAAATAACTGTGAAAGTCTTAAGGTCGACAAATAAAGGCAGTGTCGCTTGTGCTGAATTGGCCCGAGAAAGCTTGAAGATTTTACTGTGTTAAAACGGGGAGCAACTTGCAGGAGTAACTGTGACTCTCTTAAGGTTGCCAATGCTCGTCGCCGAGCAAAAAACTTCGGAAAACTCAAGGAGAACGTGGCAGAAATAACTGTGAAAGTCTTAAGGTTGACAAATAATGGCGTATCGCTTCTGATGAACTTGCCAGAGAAAGCTTGAGTATGTGACTATGGTAAAACGTGGAGCAACTGGTATGAGTAACTATGACTCTCTTAAGGTAGCCAAATGCCTCGTCACCAACGGAATAAATCGGGAAACTCGAGGGGCACCTGGCAGGAGTAACTGTGAAAGTCTTAAGGTCGGCTAATAATGGATATAACTCCTGGTGAACAGGCCTGATAAAACTTGAAGACGTGACTGTGATAAAACAGGGAGCAACTGAGGAGTAACTATGACACTCTTAAGGTAGCCAAATACTCGTCACCAGGCGAAATACATGGGCAAATTCGAGGAGCACCTGAAAGAAATAACTGTGAAAGTCTTAAGTTCGACAAATAATAGCGTATCACTTCTGGTGAACTGGCCAGAGAAAGCTTGAATATATGACTGTGGTAAAACGGGGAGCAATTGGGAGGAGTAACTATGACTCTCTTAAGGTAGCCAAATGCCTCGTCACCAGACGAAATTAATCGGCAAACTCGAGGAGCACCTAGCAGAAATAACTGTGAAAGTCTTAAGGTCGACAAATAATGGCGTATCGCTTGTGCTGAACTGGCTCGAGAAAGCTTGAAGATTTTAATGTGTTTAAAACGGAGAGCAACTTGCAGGAGTAACTGTGACTCTCTTATGGTTGCCAATGCTCGTCGCCCAGCAAGAAACATCGGATAACTCGAGGAGCACCTGGCAGAAATAACTGTGAAAGTCTTAAGGTCGACAAAATAATGGCGTATCGCTTCTGATGAACTGACCAGAGAAAGCTTAAATATGTGACTATGGTAGAAAGGGGAGCAACTGGTGTGAGTAACTATGACTCTCTTAATGTAGACCAATGCTTGTCACCTGGAAAAATACATCGGCAAACTCGAGGAGCAAATGGCAGAAATAGCTGTGAAAGTGTTAAGGTCGACAAACAATGCGGTATCACTTATGATGAACTGGCCAGTGAAAGCTTAAAGAAGTAACTGTGGTAGGACGGGGACCAACTGGCAGGAGTAAATATGACTCTCTTAGTGTTGACAGATGCTCGCCACCAGGCGAAATACATATGCAGAGCACCTGGCAGGAAAAACTGTGAAAAGGTCGACAAATAATGGTGTATCGCTTCTTGTGAACTTGAAGATGGGACTATGGTAAAACGAGGAGCAACTGGTACGAGTAAGTATGACTCTCTTAAGGTAGCCAAATGCCTCGTCACCAGACGGAATAAATCGGCAAACTCGAGGAGCACCTAGCAGAAATAACTGTGAAAGTCTTAAGGTCGACAAATAAAGGCAGTGTCGCTTGTGCTGAATTGGCCCGAGAAAGCTTGAAGATTTTACTGTGTTAAAACGGGGAGCAACTTGCAGGAGTAACTGTGACTCTCTTAAGGTTGCCAATGCTCGTCGCCGAGCAAAAAACTTCGGAAAACTCAAGGAGAACGTGGCAGAAATAACTGTGAAAGTCTTAAGGTTGACAAATAATGGCGTATCGCTTCTGATGAACTTGCCAGAGAAAGCTTGAGTATGTGACTATGGTAAAACGTGGAGCAACTGGTATGAGTAACTATGACTCTCTTAAGGTAGCCAAATGCCTCGTCACCAACGGAATAAATCGGGAAACTCGAGGGGCACCTGGCAGGAGTAACTGTGAAAGTCTTAAGGTCGGCTAATAATGGATATAACTCCTGGTGAACAGGCCTGATAAAACTTGAAGACGTGACTGTGATAAAACAGGGAGCAACTGAGGAGTAACTATGACACTCTTAAGGTAGCCAAATACTCGTCACAAGGCGAAATACATGGGCAAATTCGAGGAGCACCTGAAAGAAATAACTGTGAAAGTCTTAAGTTCGACAAATAATAGCGTATCACTTCTGGTGAACTGGCCAGAGAAAGCTTGAATATATGACTGTGGTAAAACGGGGAGCAATTGGGAGGAGTAACTATGACTCTCTTAAGGTAGCCAAATGCCTCGTCACCAGACGAAATTAATCGGCAAACTCGAGGAGCACCTAGCAGAAATAACTGTGAAAGTCTTAAGGTCGACAAATAATGGCGTATCGCTTGTGCTGAACTGGCTCGAGAAAGCTTGAAGATTTTAATGTGTTAAAACGGAGAGCAACTTGCAGGAGTAACTGTGACTCTCTTATGGTTGCCAATGCTCGTCGCCCAGCAAGAAACATCGGATAACTCGAGGAGCACCTGGCAGAAATAACTGTGAAAGTCTTAAGGTCGACAAATAATGGCGTATCGCTTCTGATGAACTGACCAGAGAAAGCTTAAATATGTGACTATGGTAGAAAGGGGAGCAACTGGTGTGAGTAACTATGACTCTCTTAATGTAGACCAATGCTTGTCACCTGGAAAAATACATCGGCAAACTCGAGGAGCAAATGGCAGAAATAGCTGTGAAAGTGTTAAGGTCGACAAACAATGCGGTATCACTTATGATGAACTGGCCAGTGAAAGCTTAAAGAAGTAACTGTGGTAGGACGGGGACCAACTGGCAGGAGTAAATATGACTCTCTTAGTGTTGACAGATGCTCGCCACCAGGCGAAATACATATGCAGAGCACCTGGCAGGAAAAACTGTGAAAAGGTCGACAAATAATGGTGTATCGCTTCTTGTGAACTTGAAGATGGGACTATGGTAAAACGAGGAGCAACTGGTACGAGTAAGTATGACTCTCTTAAGGTAGCCAAATGCCTCGTCACCAGACGGAATAAATCGGCAAACTCGAGGAGCACCTAGCAGAAATAACTGTGAAAGTCTTAAGGTCGACAAATAAAGGCAGTGTCGCTTGTGCTGAATTGGCCCGAGAAAGCTTGAAGATTTTACTGTGTTAAAACGGGGAGCAACTTGCAGGCAGGTAACTGTGACTCTCTTAAGGTTGCCAATGCTCGTCGCCGAGCAAAAAACTTCGGAAAACTCAAGGAGAACGTGGCAGAAATAACTGTGAAAGTCTTAAGGTTGACAAATAATGGCGTATCGCTTCTGATGAACTTGCCAGAGAAAGCTTGAGTATGTGACTATGGTAAAACGTGGAGCAACTGGTATGAGTAACTATGACTCTCTTAAGGTAGCCAATGCTTCGTCACCAACGGAATAAATCGGGAAACTCGAGGGGCACCTGGCAGGAGTAACTGTGAAAGTCTTAAGGTCGGCTAATAATGGATATAACTCCTGGTGAACAGGCCTGATAAAACTTGAAGACGTGACTGTGATAAAACAGGGAGCAACTGAGGAGTAACTATGACACTCTTAAGGTAGCCAAATACTCGTCACAAGGCGAAATACATGGGCAAATTCGAGGAGCACCTGAAAGAAATAACTGTGAAAGTCTTAAGTTCGACAAATAATAGCGTATCACTTCTGGTGAACTGGCCAGAGAAAGCTTGAATATATGACTGTGGTAAAACGGGGAGCAATTGGGAGGAGTAACTATGACTCTCTTAAGGTAGCCAAATGCCTCGTCACCAGACGAAATTAATCGGCAAACTCGAGGAGCACCTAGCAGAAATAACTGTGAAAGTCTTAAGGTCGACAAATAATGCGTATCGCTTGTGCTGAACTGGCTCGAGAAAGCTTGAAGATTTTACTGTGTTAAAACGGAGAGCAACTTGCAGGAGTAACTGTGACTCTCTTATGGTTGCCAATGCTCGTCGCCCAGCAAGAAACATCGGATAACTCGAGGAGCACCTGGCAGAAATAACTGTGAAAGTCTTAAGGTCGACAAATAATGGCGTATCGCTTCTGATGAACTGGCCAGAGAAAGCTTGAGTATGCGACTATGGTAAAACGGGGAGCAACTGGTATGTGTAACTATGACTCTCTTAAGGTAGCCAAATGCTTCGTCACCAACGGAAATAATCTGCAAACTCGAGGGGCACCTGGCAGGAGTGACTGTGAAAGACTTAATGTCGACTAATAATGGATATAACTCCTGGTGAACAGGCCAGAGAAAGCTTGAAGACGTGACTGTGATAAAACAGGGAGCAACAGGAAGGAGTAACTATGACACTTTTAAGGTAGCCAAATACTTGTCACCAGGCGAAATACATGGGCAAATTCGAGGAGCACCTGGCAGAAATACTGTGAAAGTCTTA
>NW_026047198.1:5000-10000 GCF_023864345.2 Schistocerca serialis cubense
TCCCGCGGCATGACGTCCTGCAACGACGATACCGCCATCTATGAGACGCCAAGCCGACTAAGACAGCGATGGGCCCACAGTGCCCATCTTTCGACCCCACCCACAAAGCCTGCGTCCTCTGTCGACCACAGCACCCCAACGCCAGCGCCT
Organism: Schistocerca serialis cubense; assembly: GCF_023864345.2. Lineage (NCBI taxonomy): Eukaryota > Metazoa > Arthropoda > Insecta > Orthoptera > Acrididae > Schistocerca > Schistocerca serialis. The sequence continues at coordinate 5,151 of NW_026047198.1, forward strand.
CTGCCGCACGAAATCGTCGACCGGCAATCACTCCACCGGCGCCCCACCCTAACCGCCCAACTCGCAACTCCAGCGGATGAACGGCGGACTTTTCCCGCAGTCGCAATGTGCAATCCACCCCTATAACTTGCGTTTCATGAAGAGTTATGTCCAATATGCGACATTCCCGCTGTCCCTATACATGAGCTGCGAGCTGTACCAGTTACGAGCTAGAGACGCGATCGCGTTGCTCTCTGTACGAATGCCGATGCTGAGCGGTCAGCTAGGAGGCGCTCCATCCATGTCGGTACCGGTGGGCGTTGCACTCGCAGTCGCAAAAACGTACGGCAAGTATATTACTCGGAAGAGTTTATGACAGTCCAAGCCCCCCTGCGTGGGGAGCGTCTTTCTAGGCCATGACCCACCGGAAGGGCGCAGCGTCCCCCACCCCAGACATGTGACGTCACACTATCGGTATTGACGACTCGACTCATTGCTTATAATCATTTGCCATACACCGGTGGAAGCTGCCGAGACGAGTAGCTACATAGCGCGCTCGCCGTGTCACTAATGTACAGAGATACAACAGTTTCGACTGGAACCGGATTAAACGTATACACGGCGCTGATTAGTAATACATAGACCCATCAGAATACAGATAATATATACAACTGTCCGTATACATGCTGAAAGACTCTGCTCACAATCACAACCACACGGCAGCCACACACTCTTATCACGCACTACTCTCCGCCTGTAACACGCACACAGACAATATGTAAGCACCAGCATGGAACAACACCCAGTGCATCCTCTCCGCCACATGAGACAATCCACACTGTCATAACCAGACTGGGAGGTCCACTCAGAAAACGGAATATCCCACCCCCCCGACAACCACCATTGCTCAGCTAAGCCACCAACACCCACACATGTCCTACACAGGGGTGCACCCAACATCACAATACTGCCTCCTCTCACAGCACACAAACAATGGCAGGAATGAAAGACACAGGTCTGCCACAAGCATGGAATCGGAGCGCCGCCTGTCATGAGCCAAAGGTGCATCCTGACGTGGCAAATCAGATGATGCCGCAGGCATCCACTTACTATAATCACAATCAACAAACCGACCGGCCGCCCCCCCCCCCCCCCCCATTACACCTTTCCATACAACAATGTGTACCTTAACCTAAACTATACTGTACCTTAACCTAAACTATACTGTACCTTAACCTAAACTATACTGTACCTTAACCTAAACTATACTGTACCTTAACCTAAACTATACTGTACCTTAACCTAAACTATACTGTACCTTAACCTAAACTATACTGTACCTTAACCTAACCTATACGGTACCTCAACCTAACCTATATTGTGCCTCAACCTAACCTATGTTGCGCCTTAACCTAACCTATGTTGCGCCTTAACCTAACCTATGTTGCGCCTTAACCTAACCTATGTTGCGCCTTAACCTAACCTATGTTGCGCCTTAACCTAACCTATGTTGCGCCTTAACCTAACCTATGTTGCGCCTTAACCTAACCTATGTTGCGCCTTAACCTAACCTATGTTGCGCCTTAACCTAACCTATGTTGCGCCTTAACCTAACCTATGTTGCGCCTTAACCTAACCTATGTTGCGCCTTAACCTAACCTATGTTGCGCCTTAACCTAACCTATGTTGCGCCTTAACCTAACCTATGTTGCGCCTTAACCTAACCTATGTTGCGCCTTAACCTAACCTATGTTGCGCCTTAACCTAACCTATGTTGCGCCTTAACCTAACCTATGTTGCGCCTTAACCTAACCTATGTTGCGCCTTAACCTAACCTATGTTGCGCCTTAACCTAACCTATGTTGCGCCTTAACCTAACCTATGTTGCGCCTTAACCTAACCTATGTTGCGCCTTAACCCAACCTATGTTGCGCCTTAACCCAACCTATGTTGCGCCTTAACCCAACCTATGTTGCGCCTTAACCCAACCTATGTTGCGCCTTAACCCAACCTATGTTGCGCCTTAACCCAACCTATGTTGCGCCTTAACCCAACCTATGTTGGGCCTTAACCCAACCTATGTTGGGCCTTAACCCAACCTATGTTGGGCCTTAACCCAACACACGTTGGGCCTTAACCCAACACACGTTGGGCCTTAACCCAACACACGTTGGGCCTTAACCCAACACACGTTGGGCCTTAACCCAACACACGTTGGGCCTTAACCCAACACACGTTGGGCCTTAACCCAACACACGTTGGGCCTTAACCCAACACACGTTGGGCCTTAACCCAACACACGTTGGGCCTTAACCCAACACACGTTGGGCCTTAACCCAACACACGTTGGGCCTTAACCCAACACACGTTGGGCCTTAACCCAACACACGTTGGGCCTTAACCCAACACACGTTGGGCCTTAACCCAACACACGTTGGGCCTTAACCCAACACACGTTGGGCCTTAACCCAACACACGTTGGGCCTTAACCCAACACACGTTGGGCCTTAACCCAACACACGTTGGGCCTTAACCTGCTCTGTAATTGTCATACGACGCGTTAAATTAGTGTAGTGTTGCCTAACTGCAACCCCCGCAATATAGTTTGCTACTCGCACTGCCCGGTCCCCAGTGTATCGCTTCATGTTAAACACCTTGCAGCTATACACTGTAATGTGGATGGCAGCAGGACGTACATGCTCAATGCCCTTTGCAGTTGTTCATTGGCATTTGCAGTTGTTCATTGGCATTCGCATGGCGAAGCACTTAGCCTACGCTGTGGTACGGCCTGTGTCAACTGTCCGCTGATGTTGTACGTCCAAATCACACACTGTACTGCACATTGGTCCTCATGTACTGAATGATACATCGTGGTACATGTGACCGTACAACGACTGCGCCAACAACGGCGAACCATGCGGTCCAAATGTTGTGCACTCAGCTACGTGTCGTCTCCCTATAAGAGCTGGATTGCAGTGTGGTATGCCCTGGATGGCGATCAGCATGAGCCGTCTGTTGATGTAGTGGCGCGTGTTGTCAGACGTAGTCGTCTCTTCTCACACACCGTGATAGCATGGTGCACTGCGTTCCACATCTGCGACATGCGACAGAGGCCGGTTGACAGTCGTTCGCGCAATGGACATCGCATACGTACGGGGGCCACCTTCCACGTGTTCGCGAAGCGTGCACATGTTGTTGCGTGTATGTGGGCAGACATAGTGTGTCGTGACACCTGACACAGGCATGCAACAATCGTTGAATTTGCAAATGGCGATGGACGCCTACGTTTGCTGGTGACGTTACGCAAATGAACAACTGGTAAACCGTTGTGGTGCGGTTGTTCTCGCTAGAGGTGAATCAGTGATGGCGACGATCGGTTGAGCTACCAACCGGTTGTTCCAGCGATACCCACCATGCCCACGAACGTGAATGGCATCTGGGTGTGAAGCGATACGCGGCGGTGGCTGGGTGGGACCGTCCCCGGCCGGTGAGGGGGGGCCTCCCGGCGTGCTGGCCGCGCGGTGCGTGGGCGCACGCGCTACAGCCGGCTGGTGGGGGCGGCCAGTGGCAGGCGCGCCGGCCGACGGAGGCGGCAGGCGGCGCAGCTGCGCGCCGGCGCACCCTGCACGCGGCGCCGTGCGGCCAAAGTAGGTCCTCGCGGGCCCGGTGCGAAGCGCGGTGGACATCTGCAGTGTGCTGGTCCGATTGAGGACTGTGTGCGCTGAGGATGCGCCGCCGCCCGGCGCTCGGCGCCGCGACGCCGTCTGCTGCTCGGTCGCCTCTGCGGTTCTCGCAGGTGGTTTGTATCGCAGCTGTGCGGACGTGTTGGCGCGTGCGCTGTGCTGGGAGAGTTCGCTTCGGCACCCAAGTGGGGCTTTTGTCCTTCTGTGGCGCTGGCGTTGGAGCTGCCGGTCACCGTAGGTGGCGCGTGTTGTCTCCCGCCGGCAATGCCACGACAGCACGCTCCCGGGCCTCTGTCGGCAGCGGCAAGCTCAGTTGGGAGCACGGGTGGTCGCACCTAAAGCGTCTACTCGCCAAACCCCGGGCGATTGCGCCTCTCTCGAACCCGACCAAGTACTTAGGACGGCGCTGCGCGCCGCCGGGACCTGAGAGGGTTTCGAGGTGTATGGTGCAGGGGAGCTCAGCCTCCTCCTGTTTGCAGAATAATTGAGCGGACGCTTGCGTGTTCGCGCGGGCCCCCGGGACACACTCCCGGGCGGCCGGCTGCTCAGCTCTAGTTGACGCAGCTCCCTGGTTGATCCTGCCAGTAGTCATATGCTTGTCTCAAAGATTAAGCCATGCATGTCTCAGTACAAGCCGCATTAAGGTGAAACCGCGAATGGCTCATTAAATCAGTTATGGTTCCTTAGATCGTACCCACGTTACTTGGATAACTGTGGTAATTCTAGAGCTAATACATGCAAACAGAGTCCCGACCAGAGATGGAAGGGACGCTTTTATTAGATCAAAACCAATCGGTCGGCTCGTCCGGTCCGTTTGCCTTGGTGACTCTGAATAACTTTGGGCTGATCGCACGGTCCTCGTACCGGCGACGCATCTTTCAAATGTCTGCCTTATCAACTGTCGATGGTAGGTTCTGCGCCTACCATGGTTGTAACGGGTAACGGGGAATCAGGGTTCGATTCCGGAGAGGGAGCCTGAGAAACGGCTACCACATCCAAGGAAGGCAGCAGGCGCGCAAATTACCCACTCCCGGCACGGGGAGGTAGTGACGAAAAATAACGATACGGGACTCATCCGAGGCCCCGTAATCGGAATGAGTACACTTTAAATCCTTTAACGAGTATCTATTGGAGGGCAAGTCTGGTGCCAGCAGCCGCGGTAATTCCAGCTCCAATAGCGTATATTAA
>NW_026047198.1:17500-20000 GCF_023864345.2 Schistocerca serialis cubense
AAGTATATTACTCGGAAGAGTTTATGACAGTCCAAGCCCCCCTGCGTGGGGAGCGTCTTTCTAGGCCATGACCCACCGGAAGGGCGCAGCGTCCCCCACCCCAGACATGTGACGTCACACTATCGGTATTGACGACTCGACTCATTGCTTATAATCATTTGCCATACACCGGTGGAAGCTGCCGAGACGAGTAGCTACATAGCGCGCTCGCCGTGTCACTAATGTACAGAGATACAACAGTTTCGACTGGAACCGGATTAAACGTATACACGGCGCTGATTAGTAATACATAGACCCATCAGAATACAGATAATATATACAACTGTCCGTATACATGCTGAAAGACTCTGCTCACAATCACAACCACACGGCAGCCACACACTCTTATCACGCACTACTCTCCGCCTGTAACACGCACACAGACAATATGTAAGCACCAGCATGGAACAACACCCAGTGCATCCTCTCCGCCACATGAGACAATCCACACTGTCATAACCAGACTGGGAGGTCCACTCAGAAAACGGAATATCCCACCCCCCCGACAACCACCATTGCTCAGCTAAGCCACCAACACCCACACATGTCCTACACAGGGGTGCACCCAACATCACAATACTGCCTCCTCTCACAGCACACAAACAATGGCAGGAATGAAAGACACAGGTCTGCCACAAGCATGGAATCGGAGCGCCGCCTGTCATGAGCCAAAGGTGCATCCTGACGTGGCAAATCAGATGATGCCGCAGGCATCCACTTACTATAATCACAATCAACAAACCGACCGGCCGCCCCCCCCCCCCCCCCCCCATTACACCTTTCCATACAACAATGTGTACCTTAACCTAAACTATACTGTACCTTAACCTAAACTATACTGTACCTTAACCTAAACTATACTGTACCTTAACCTAAACTATACTGTACCTTAACCTAAACTATACTGTACCTTAACCTAAACTATACTGTACCTTAACCTAAACTATACTGTACCTTAACCTAACCTATACGGTACCTCAACCTAACCTATATTGTGCCTCAACCTAACCTATGTTGCGCCTTAACCTAACCTATGTTGCGCCTTAACCTAACCTATGTTGCGCCTTAACCTAACCTATGTTGCGCCTTAACCTAACCTATGTTGCGCCTTAACCTAACCTATGTTGCGCCTTAACCTAACCTATGTTGCGCCTTAACCTAACCTATGTTGCGCCTTAACCTAACCTATGTTGCGCCTTAACCTAACCTATGTTGCGCCTTAACCTAACCTATGTTGCGCCTTAACCTAACCTATGTTGCGCCTTAACCTAACCTATGTTGCGCCTTAACCTAACCTATGTTGCGCCTTAACCTAACCTATGTTGCGCCTTAACCTAACCTATGTTGCGCCTTAACCTAACCTATGTTGCGCCTTAACCTAACCTATGTTGCGCCTTAACCTAACCTATGTTGCGCCTTAACCTAACCTATGTTGCGCCTTAACCTAACCTATGTTGCGCCTTAACCCAACCTATGTTGCGCCTTAACCCAACCTATGTTGCGCCTTAACCCAACCTATGTTGCGCCTTAACCCAACCTATGTTGCGCCTTAACCCAACCTATGTTGCGCCTTAACCCAACCTATGTTGCGCCTTAACCCAACCTATGTTGGGCCTTAACCCAACCTATGTTGGGCCTTAACCCAACCTATGTTGGGCCTTAACCCAACACACGTTGGGCCTTAACCCAACACACGTTGGGCCTTAACCCAACACACGTTGGGCCTTAACCCAACACACGTTGGGCCTTAACCCAACACACGTTGGGCCTTAACCCAACACACGTTGGGCCTTAACCCAACACACGTTGGGCCTTAACCCAACACACGTTGGGCCTTAACCCAACACACGTTGGGCCTTAACCCAACACACGTTGGGCCTTAACCCAACACACGTTGGGCCTTAACCCAACACACGTTGGGCCTTAACCCAACACACGTTGGGCCTTAACCCAACACACGTTGGGCCTTAACCCAACACACGTTGGGCCTTAACCCAACACACGTTGGGCCTTAACCTGCTCTGTAATTGTCATACGACGCGTTAAATTAGTGTAGTGTTGCCTAACTGCAACCCCCGCAATATAGTTTGCTACTCGCACTGCCCGGTCCCCAGTGTATCGCTTCATGTTAAACACCTTGCAGCTATACACTGTAATGTGGATGGCAGCAGGACGTACATGCTCAATGCCCTTTGCAGTTGTTCATTGGCATTTGCAGTTGTTCATTGGCATTCGCATGGCGAAGCACTTAGCCTACGCTGTGGTACGGCCTGTGTCAACTGTCCGCTGATGTTGTACGTCCAAATCACACACTGTACTGCACATTGGTCCTCATGTACTGAATGATACATCGTGGTACATGTGACCGTACAACGACTGCGCCAACAACGGCGAACCATGCGGTCCAAATGTTGTGCACTCAGCTACGTGTCGTCTCCCTATAAGAGCTGGATTGCAGTGT
>NW_026047199.1:5000-10000 GCF_023864345.2 Schistocerca serialis cubense
ATCTATGCGAATCGGACAACACTACGTCCGCCATGTCGAGCGCACCACAAAACATACCGCCATCTGTAGGTCTCCCTCAGCATGAGCTCCTGCAACGACGATACCGCCATCTATGGGACGCCAAGCCGACTAAGACATCGATGGGCCCACAGTGCCCATCTTTCGACGCCACCCACAAAGCATGCAGCCTCTGTCGACCACAGCACCCATACGCCAGTGCCTCTGCCGCACGAAGTCGTGGACCGGCAATCACACCACCTGCACCCGTTCGTGCCCCACCCCAACCGCCCAACTCGCATCGCCAGCGGATGAACGGCGGACGTTTCCCGCACTCGTAAGGTGCAATTCACACCTATAACATGCGTTTCATGAAGAGATATTTCCAATATGCGACATTCCCGCTGTCCCTATTCATGAGCTGCGAGCTGTACCACGTACAAGCTACAGACGCGATCGCATTGCTCACTGTACGGATTCTCATGCTGAGCCATCAGCTAGGAAGCGCCCCATCCATGTCGGCACCCGTGGGCGTTGCACTCGCAGTCGCAAAAAACGCTGGGCAAATATATATCTCGGAAGAGTAACGACAGTCCGAGCCTCCTGGCGTTGCACTCGCAGCCGCAAAAAAACGCTGGGCACATATATGTCTCGGAAGAGTAACGACAGTCCGAGTCTCCTGCGTGGGAAGAGTCTTTCTAGGCCCTGACCCACGGGAAGGGTGTAGCTTCCCCCATCCCGGACATTTGACGTCGTCACACTACCGGTATTGACTAATAGACTGATTGCTGATAATCATTAGCCATACACTGGGGGAAACGGCCGACAGGGGCGGCAACATAGTGGAGCCGCAGTGTCACTAATGTACAGAGATAGAACAGTTTCGACTGGAACTAGAGTAACCGTATACACGGCACTGATTAGTAATAGATGCAGAGCCATCAGAATACAGATAATATATACAACCGTCCCTATACATGCTGAAAGACTCTGCACACAATGAGAACCACACGTCAGCCAGACACTCTTATCACACACTACTCTCTTATCACACACAATATCTAACCACCAGCATGGAAGAACATCCAGTGCATCCTCTCCGCCACATGACACAATCCACACTATCATTACCAGACCGGGAGGTCCACCCAGAAAACACAATATCCCACCCTTCCGACATCCGCACATTGCTCAGCTAAGCCACGAACACCCACACATGTCCTACACAGTGGTGCACCCAACATCACAATACTGCCTCCTGTCACAGCACACAAACAATGGCAGGAATGAAAGACACAGATCTGCCACAACCATGGAATCGGAGCGCCGCCTGTCATGAGCCAAAAGTGCATCCTGACGTGACAAATCGGATAATACCGCAGGCATCCAATTACGATAATCACTATCAACGAACCTGCCGCCCCCCCCCCCAATACACCTTTCCCTACAACAATGTGTATCTGAACCTACGCTATATCGTACCTTAACCTAACCTATATCGTACCTTAACCTAACCTATATCGTACCTTAACCTAACCTATATCGTACCTTAACCTAACCTATATCGTACCTTAACCTAACCTATATCGTACCTTAACCTAACCTATATCGTACCTTAACCTAACCTATATCGTACCTTAACCTAACCTATATCGTACCTTAACCTAACCTATATCGTGCCTTAACCTAACCTATATCGTGCCTTAACCTAACCTATATCGTGCCTTAACCTAACCTATATCGTGCCTTAACCTAACCTATATCGTGCCTTAACCTAACCTATATCGTGCCTTAACCTAACCTATATCGTGCCTTAACCTAACCTATATCGTGCCTTAACCTAACCTATATCGTGCCTTAACCTAACCTAATTTGTGCCTTAACCTAACCTAATTTGTGCCTTAACCTAACCTAATTTGTGCCTTAACCTAACCTAATTTGTGCCTTAACCTAACCTAATTTGTGCCTTAACCTAACCTAATTTGTGCCTTAACCTAACCTAATTTGTGCCTTAACCTAACCTAATTTGTGCCGTAACCTAACCTAATTTGTGCCGTAACGTAACCCATGTTGTGCCGTAACGTAACCCATGTTGTGCCGTAACGTAACCCATGTTGTGCCGTAACGTAACCCATGTTGTGCCGTAACGTAACCCATGTTGTGCCGTAACGTAACCCATGTTGTGCCGTAACGTAACCCATGTTGTGCCGTAACCTAACCCATGTTGTGCCTTAACCTAACCCATGTTGTGCCTTAACCTAACCCATGTTGTGCCTTAACCTAACCCATGTTGTGCCTTAACCTAACCCATGTTGTGCCTTAACCTAACCCACGTTGTGCCTTAACCTAACCTACGTTGTGCCTTAACCTAACCCATGTTGTGCCTTAACCTAACCCATGTTGTGCCTTAACCTAACCCATGTTGTGCCTTAACCTAACCCATGTTGTGCCTTAACCTAACCCATGTTGTGCCTTAACCTAACCCATGTTGTGCCTTAACCTAACCCATGTTGTGCCTTAACCTAACCCATGGTGTGCCTTAACCTAACCCATGTTGTGCCTTAACCTAACCCATGTTGTGCCTTAACCTAACCCACGTTGTGCCTTAACCTAACCCACGTTGTGCCTTAACCTAACCCACGTTGTGCCTTAACCTAACCCACGTTGTGCCTTAACCTAACCTACGTTGTGCCTTAACCTAACCCATGTTGTGCCTTAACCTAACCCATGTTGTGCCTTAACCTAACCCATGTTGTGCCTTAACCTAACCCATGTTGTGCCTTAACCTAACCCATGTTGTGCCTTAACCTAACCCATGGTGTGCCTTAACCTAACCCATGGTGTGCCTTAACCTAACCCATGGTGTGCCTTAACCTAACCCATGTTGTGCCTTAACCTAACCCATGTTGTGCCTTAACCTAACCCATGTTGTGCCTTAACCTAACCCATGTTGTGCCTTAACCTAACCCATGTTGTGCCTTAACCTAACCCATGTTGTGCCTTAACCTAACCCATGTTGTGCCTTAACCTAACCCATGTTGTGCCTTAACCTAACCCATGTTGTGCCTTAACCTAACCCATGTTGTGCCTTAACCTAACCCATGTTGTGCCTTAACCTAACCCATGTTGTGCCTTAACCTAACCCATGTTGTGCCTTAACCTAACCCATGTTGTGCCTTAACCTAACCCATGTTGTGCCTTAACCTAACCCATGTTGTGCCTTAACCTAACCCATGTTGTGCCTTAACCTAACCCATGTTGTGCCTTAACCTAACCCATGTTGTGCCTTAACCTAACCCATGTTGTGCCTTAACCTAACCCATGTTGTGCCTTAACCTAACCCATGTTGTGCCTTAACCTAACCCATGTTGTGCCTTAACCTAACCCATGTTGTGCCTTAACCTAACCCATGTTGTGCCTTAACCTAACCCATGTTGTGCCTTAACCTAACCCATGTTGTGCCTTAACCTAACCCATGTTGTGCCTTAACCTAACCCATGTTGTGCCTTAACCTAACCCATGTTGTGCCTTAACCTAACCCATGTTGTGCCTTAACCTAACCCATGTTGTGCCTTAACCTAACCCATGTTGTGCCTTAACCTAACCCATGTTGTGCCTTAACCTAACCCATGTTGTGCCTTAACCTAACCCATGTTGTGCCTTAACCTAACCCATGTTGTGCCTTAACCTAACCCATGTTGTGCCTTAACGTAACCCATGTTGTGCCTTAACGTAACCCATGTTGTGCCTTAACCTAACCTATAATGTGCCTTAACCTAACCTAAAGTGCGCCGTAACCTAAACTATATTGCGCCTTAACCTGACGCACGTTGTCGCTGAACCTGCTCTGTAATTGTTATGCAACCCGTTAAAGTAGTGTAGTGTTGCCTAACCGCAACCCTCGCAATATAGTTCGCTACTCGCACTGCCCGGTCCCCTGTGTATCGCGTCATGTTAAACACCTTGCAGGTGTTGCTGACTTTCCACATGCTCCTGCTATACACTGTAGTGTGGATAGCAGCAGGACGTACATGCCCCCCCCCCTTCCCCCCTGCCTTCGCAAGCTGGTCGGTGAGAAGTTTGCATGTTCAATGCCCTTCGCATGCCGACGTACTCAGCCTACGTTGTGGTACGGCCTGTCACCTGTCCGCCGATGTACGCAAAACCCACAAACTGTACTGCACATTGCTCCGTATGTACTGAATGATACATCGTGGCCCATGTGACCGTATGACGACAGCGCCTAGCAACGGCGGACCATACAGTCCAAATATTGTGCACGCAGCTACGTGTCGTCTCCCTATAAGAGCTGGATTGCAGTGTGGTACGCCATACAGACGTGTGGGAGGAACGGACGCCCTGGATGGCGATCAGCATGAGCAGTCTGTTGATGTAGTGGAGCGTGTATTCGGACGTAGTCGTCTCTTCTCACACACCGTGATAGCATGTTGCACCGCGTTCCACATCTGCGACATGCTGCAGAGGCGGGCTGACAGTCGTTCGCGCAATGGACACCGCATACGTACGGGGTCTACCTTCCACGTGTTCTCTAGGCGTGCACATGTTGTTGCGTCTATGTGGGCAGACGTAGTGTGTTGTGACACCTGACACAGGCATGCAATACTCGTTGCAAATGGCGATGGACGTGTACGTTTGCTGGTGACGTTACGCAAATGAACAACCGGTAACCCGTTGTGGTGCGGTTGTTCTCGCTAGAGGTGAATCAGTGTTGGCGACGATCGGTCGAGCTATTAACCGGTTGTTTCAGGGATACCCACCATGCCCACGAACGTGAAAGGGGACCCACCATGCCCACGAACGTGAAAGGGGATCTGGGTGTGAGGCGATACGCGGCGGTGGCTGGGTGGGACCGTCCCCGGCCGGTGAGGGGGGGCCGCCCGGCGTGCTGGCAGCGCGGTGCGTGGGCGCACGCGCTACAGCCGGCTGGTGGGGGCGGCCGGTGGCAGGCGCGCCGGCCGACGGACGCGGCAGGCGGCGCAGCT
>NW_026047199.1:20000-24155 GCF_023864345.2 Schistocerca serialis cubense
TTAACCTAACCTATATCGTGCCTTAACCTAACCTATATCGTGCCTTAACCTAACCTATATCGTGCCTTAACCTAACCTATATCGTGCCTTAACCTAACCTATATCGTGCCTTAACCTAACCTAATTTGTGCCTTAACCTAACCTAATTTGTGCCTTAACCTAACCTAATTTGTGCCTTAACCTAACCTAATTTGTGCCTTAACCTAACCTAATTTGTGCCTTAACCTAACCTAATTTGTGCCTTAACCTAACCTAATTTGTGCCTTAACCTAACCTAATTTGTGCCGTAACCTAACCTAATTTGTGCCGTAACGTAACCCATGTTGTGCCGTAACGTAACCCATGTTGTGCCGTAACGTAACCCATGTTGTGCCGTAACGTAACCCATGTTGTGCCGTAACGTAACCCATGTTGTGCCGTAACGTAACCCATGTTGTGCCGTAACGTAACCCATGTTGTGCCGTAACCTAACCCATGTTGTGCCTTAACCTAACCCATGTTGTGCCTTAACCTAACCCATGTTGTGCCTTAACCTAACCCATGTTGTGCCTTAACCTAACCCATGTTGTGCCTTAACCTAACCCATGTTGTGCCTTAACCTAACCCACGTTGTGCCTTAACCTAACCTACGTTGTGCCTTAACCTAACCCATGTTGTGCCTTAACCTAACCCATGTTGTGCCTTAACCTAACCCATGTTGTGCCTTAACCTAACCCATGTTGTGCCTTAACCTAACCCATGTTGTGCCTTAACCTAACCCATGTTGTGCCTTAACCTAACCCATGTTGTGCCTTAACCTAACCCATGGTGTGCCTTAACCTAACCCATGTTGTGCCTTAACCTAACCCATGTTGTGCCTTAACCTAACCCACGTTGTGCCTTAACCTAACCCACGTTGTGCCTTAACCTAACCCACGTTGTGCCTTAACCTAACCCACGTTGTGCCTTAACCTAACCTACGTTGTGCCTTAACCTAACCCATGTTGTGCCTTAACCTAACCCATGTTGTGCCTTAACCTAACCCATGTTGTGCCTTAACCTAACCCATGTTGTGCCTTAACCTAACCCATGTTGTGCCTTAACCTAACCCATGGTGTGCCTTAACCTAACCCATGGTGTGCCTTAACCTAACCCATGGTGTGCCTTAACCTAACCCATGTTGTGCCTTAACCTAACCCATGTTGTGCCTTAACCTAACCCATGTTGTGCCTTAACCTAACCCATGTTGTGCCTTAACCTAACCCATGTTGTGCCTTAACCTAACCCATGTTGTGCCTTAACCTAACCCATGTTGTGCCTTAACCTAACCCATGTTGTGCCTTAACCTAACCCATGTTGTGCCTTAACCTAACCCATGTTGTGCCTTAACCTAACCCATGTTGTGCCTTAACCTAACCCATGTTGTGCCTTAACCTAACCCATGTTGTGCCTTAACCTAACCCATGTTGTGCCTTAACCTAACCCATGTTGTGCCTTAACCTAACCCATGTTGTGCCTTAACCTAACCCATGTTGTGCCTTAACCTAACCCATGTTGTGCCTTAACCTAACCCATGTTGTGCCTTAACCTAACCCATGTTGTGCCTTAACCTAACCCATGTTGTGCCTTAACCTAACCCATGTTGTGCCTTAACCTAACCCATGTTGTGCCTTAACCTAACCCATGTTGTGCCTTAACCTAACCCATGTTGTGCCTTAACCTAACCCATGTTGTGCCTTAACCTAACCCATGTTGTGCCTTAACCTAACCCATGTTGTGCCTTAACCTAACCCATGTTGTGCCTTAACCTAACCCATGTTGTGCCTTAACCTAACCCATGTTGTGCCTTAACCTAACCCATGTTGTGCCTTAACCTAACCCATGTTGTGCCTTAACCTAACCCATGTTGTGCCTTAACCTAACCCATGTTGTGCCTTAACCTAACCCATGTTGTGCCTTAACCTAACCCATGTTGTGCCTTAACCTAACCCATGTTGTGCCTTAACCTAACCCATGTTGTGCCTTAACCTAACCCATGTTGTGCCTTAACGTAACCCATGTTGTGCCTTAACGTAACCCATGTTGTGCCTTAACCTAACCTATAATGTGCCTTAACCTAACCTAAAGTGCGCCGTAACCTAAACTATATTGCGCCTTAACCTGACGCACGTTGTCGCTGAACCTGCTCTGTAATTGTTATGCAACCCGTTAAAGTAGTGTAGTGTTGCCTAACCGCAACCCTCGCAATATAGTTCGCTACTCGCACTGCCCGGTCCCCTGTGTATCGCGTCATGTTAAACACCTTGCAGGTGTTGCTGACTTTCCACATGCTCCTGCTATACACTGTAGTGTGGATAGCAGCAGGACGTACATGCCCCCCCCCCTTCCCCCCTGCCTTCGCAAGCTGGTCGGTGAGAAGTTTGCATGTTCAATGCCCTTCGCATGCCGACGTACTCAGCCTACGTTGTGGTACGGCCTGTCACCTGTCCGCCGATGTACGCAAAACCCACAAACTGTACTGCACATTGCTCCGTATGTACTGAATGATACATCGTGGCCCATGTGACCGTATGACGACAGCGCCTAGCAACGGCGGACCATACAGTCCAAATATTGTGCACGCAGCTACGTGTCGTCTCCCTATAAGAGCTGGATTGCAGTGTGGTACGCCATACAGACGTGTGGGAGGAACGGACGCCCTGGATGGCGATCAGCATGAGCAGTCTGTTGATGTAGTGGAGCGTGTATTCGGACGTAGTCGTCTCTTCTCACACACCGTGATAGCATGTTGCACCGCGTTCCACATCTGCGACATGCTGCAGAGGCGGGCTGACAGTCGTTCGCGCAATGGACACCGCATACGTACGGGGTCTACCTTCCACGTGTTCTCTAGGCGTGCACATGTTGTTGCGTCTATGTGGGCAGACGTAGTGTGTTGTGACACCTGACACAGGCATGCAATACTCGTTGCAAATGGCGATGGACGTGTACGTTTGCTGGTGACGTTACGCAAATGAACAACCGGTAACCCGTTGTGGTGCGGTTGTTCTCGCTAGAGGTGAATCAGTGTTGGCGACGATCGGTCGAGCTATTAACCGGTTGTTTCAGGGATACCCACCATGCCCACGAACGTGAAAGGGGACCCACCATGCCCACGAACGTGAAAGGGGATCTGGGTGTGAGGCGATACGCGGCGGTGGCTGGGTGGGACCGTCCCCGGCCGGTGAGGGGGGGGCCGCCCGGCGTGCTGGCAGCGCGGTGCGTGGGCGCACGCGCTACAGCCGGCTGGTGGGGGCGGCCGGTGGCAGGCGCGCCGGCCGACGGACGCGGCAGGCGGCGCAGCTGCGCGCCGGCGCCCCCTGCTCGCGGCGCCTTGCGGCCAAAGTAGGTCCTCGCGGGCCCGGTGCGAAGCGCGGTGGCCATCTGCAGTGTGCTGGTCCGATTGAGGACTTTGTGCGCTGAGGATGCGCCGCCGCCCGGCGCTCGGCGCCGCGACGCCGTCTGCTGCTCGGTCGCCCCAGCGGTTCTCGCAGGTGGTTTGTATCGCAGCTGTGCGGACGTGTTGGCGCGTGCGCTGTGCTGGGAGAGTTCGCTTCGGCACCCAAGTAGGGCTTTTGTCCTTCTGTGGCGCTGGCGTTGGAGCTGCCGGTCACCGTAGGTGGCGCGTGTTGTCTCCCGCCGGCAATGCCACGACAGCACGCTCCCGGGCCTCTGTCGGCAGCGGCAAGCTCAGTTGGGAGCACGGGTGGTCGCACCTAAAGCGTCTACTCGCCTAACTCCGGGCGATTGCGCCTCTCTCGAACCCGACCAAGTACTTAGGACGGCGCTGCGCGCCGCCGGGACCTGAGAGGGTTTCGAGGTGTGTTGTGCAGGGGAGCTCAGCCTCCTCCTGTTTGCAGAATAATTGAGCGGACGCTTGCGTGTTCGCGCGGGCCCCCGGGACACACTCCCGGGCGGCCGGCTGCTCAGCTCTAGTTGACGCAGCTCCCTGGTTGATCCTGCCAGTAGTCATATGCTTGTCTCAAAGATTAAGCCATGCATGTCTCAGTACAAGCCGCATTAAGGTGAAACCGCGAATGGCTCATTAAATCAGTTATGGTTCCTTAGATCGTACCCACGTTACTTGGATAACTGTGGTAATTCTAGAGCTAATACATGCAAACAGAGTCCCGACCA
>NW_026047200.1:7500-10000 GCF_023864345.2 Schistocerca serialis cubense
TACGTTGTGCCTTAACCTAACCTACGTTGTGCCTTAACCTAACCTACGTTGTGCCTTAACCTAACCTACGTTGTGCCTTAACCTAACCTACGTTGTGCCTTAACCTAACCTACGTTGTGCCTTAACCTAACCTACGTTGTGCCTTAACCTAACCTACGTTGTGCCTTAACCTAACCTACGTTGTGCCTTAACCTAACCTACGTTGTGCCTTAACCTAACCTATGTTGTGCCTTAACCTAACCTATGTTGTGCCTTAACCTAACCTATGTTGTGCCTTAACCTAACCTATGTTGTGCCTTAACCTAACCTATGTTGTGCCTTAACCTAACCTATGTTGTGCCTTAACCTAACCTATGTTGTGCCTTAACCTAACCTATGTTGTGCCTTAACCTAACCTATGTTGTGCCTTAACCTAACCTATGTTGTGCCTTAACCTAACCTACGTTGTGCCTTAACCTAACCTACGTTGTGCCTTAACCTAACCCATATTGTACCTTAACCTAACCCATATTGTACCTTAACCTAACCCATATTGTACCTTAACCTAACCCATATTGTACCTTAACCTAACCCATATTGTACCTTAACGTAACCTAATTTGTGCCTTAACGTAACCTAATTTGTGCCTTAACGTAACCTAATTTGTGCCTTAACGTAACCTAATTTGTGCCTTAACGTAACCTAATTTGTGCCTTAACGTAACCTAATTTGTGCCTTAACGTAACCTAATTTGTGCCTTAACGTAACCTAATTTGTGCCTTAACGTAACCTAATTTGTGCCTTAACGTAACCTAATTTGTGCCTTAACGTAACCTAATTTGTGCCTTAACGTAACCTAATTTGTGCCTTAACGTAACCTAATTTGTGCCTTAACGTAACCTAATTTGTGCCTTAACGTAACCTAATTTGTGCCTTAACGTAACCTAATTTGTGCCTTAACGTAACCTAATTTGTGCCTTAACGTAACCTAATTTGTGCCTTAACGTAACCCATGTTGTGCCTTAACGTAACCCATGTTGTGCCTTAACGTAACCCAATTTGTGCCTTAACGTAACCCATGTTGTGCCTTAACCTAACCTATATTGTGC
Source organism: Schistocerca serialis cubense (assembly GCF_023864345.2). Classification (NCBI taxonomy): domain Eukaryota; kingdom Metazoa; phylum Arthropoda; class Insecta; order Orthoptera; family Acrididae; genus Schistocerca; species Schistocerca serialis. The sequence goes on from NW_026047200.1 coordinate 8,589, forward strand.
CTCAACCTAACCTATATTGCGCCTTAACCTGACGCACGTTGTCGCTGAACCTGCTCTGTAATTGTTATGCAACTCGTTAAATTAGTGTAGTGTTGCCTAACCGCAACCCTCGCAATATAGTTCGCTATTCGCACTGCCCGGTCCCCTGTGTATCGCGTCATGTTAAACACCTTGCAGGTGTTGCTGACTTTCCACATGCTCCTGCTATACACTGTAATGTGGATAGCAGCAGGACGTACATGCCCCCCCCCCTTCCCCCCTGCCTTCGCAAGCTGGTCGTTGAGAAGTTTGCATGTTCAATGCCCTTCGCATGCCGACGTACTCAGCCTACGTTGTGGTACGGCCTGTCACCTGTCCGCCGATGTACGCAAAACCCACAAACTGTACTGCACATTGGTCCGTATGTACTGAATGATACATCGTGGCACATGTGTGACCGTACGACGACTGCGCCTAGCAACGGCAGACCATACAGTCCAAATATTGTGCACGCAGCTACGTGTCGTCTCCCTATAAGAGCTGGATTGCAGTGTGGTACGCCATTCAGACGTGTGGGAGGAACGGACGCCCTGGATGGCGATCAGCATGAGCAGTCTGTTGATGTAGTGGAGCGTGTATTCGGACGTAGTCGTCTCTTCTCACACACCGTGATAGCATGTTGCACCGCGTTCCACATCTGCGACATCCTGCAGAGGCCGGCTGACAGTCGTTCGCGCAATGGACACCGCATACGTACGGGGGCTACCTTCCACGTGTTCTCGAGGCGTGCACATGTTGTTGCGTCTATGTGGGCAGACGTAGTGTGTTGTGACACCTGACACAGGCATGCAATACTCGTTGCAAATGGCGATGGACGTCTACGTTTGCTGGTGACGTTACGCAAATGAACAACAGGTAACCCGTTGTGGTGCGGTTGTTCTCGCTAGAGGTGAATCAGTGTTGGCGACGATCGGTCGAGCTATTAACCGGTTGTTTCAGGGATACCCACCATGCCCACGAACGTGAAAGGGGACCCACCATGCCCACGAACGCGAAAGGGGATCTGGGTGTGAGGCGATACGCGGCGGTGGCTGGGTGGGACCGTCCCCGGCCGGTGAGGGGGGGCCGCCCGGCGTGCTGGCAGCGCGGTGCGTGGGCGCACGCGCTACAGCCGGCTGGTGGGGGCGGCCAGTGGCAGGCGCGCCGGCCGACGGACGCGGCAGGCGGCGCAGCTGCGCGCCGGCGCCCCCTGCTCGCGGCGCCTTGCGGCCAAAGTAGGTCCTCGCGGGCCCGGTGCGAAGCGCGGTGGCCATCTGCAGTGTGCTGGTCCGATTGAGGACTGTGTGCGCTGAGGATGCGCCGCCGCCCGGCGCTCGGCGCCGCGACGCCGTCTGCTGCTCGGTCGCCCCAGCGGTTCTCGCAGGTGGTTTGTA
>NW_026047200.1:20000-22500 GCF_023864345.2 Schistocerca serialis cubense
TAACCTAACCTATGTTGTGCCTTAACCTAACCTACGTTGTGCCTTAACCTAACCTACGTTGTGCCTTAACCTAACCTACGTTGTGCCTTAACCTAACCTACGTTGTGCCTTAACCTAACCTACGTTGTGCCTTAACCTAACCTACGTTGTGCCTTAACCTAACCTACGTTGTGCCTTAACCTAACCTACGTTGTGCCTTAACCTAACCTACGTTGTGCCTTAACCTAACCTACGTTGTGCCTTAACCTAACCTACGTTGTGCCTTAACCTAACCTACGTTGTGCCTTAACCTAACCTACGTTGTGCCTTAACCTAACCTACGTTGTGCCTTAACCTAACCTACGTTGTGCCTTAACCTAACCTATGTTGTGCCTTAACCTAACCTATGTTGTGCCTTAACCTAACCTATGTTGTGCCTTAACCTAACCTATGTTGTGCCTTAACCTAACCTATGTTGTGCCTTAACCTAACCTATGTTGTGCCTTAACCTAACCTATGTTGTGCCTTAACCTAACCTATGTTGTGCCTTAACCTAACCTATGTTGTGCCTTAACCTAACCTATGTTGTGCCTTAACCTAACCTATGTTGTGCCTTAACCTAACCTATGTTGTGCCTTAACCTAACCTACGTTGTGCCTTAACCTAACCTACGTTGTGCCTTAACCTAACCCATATTGTACCTTAACCTAACCCATATTGTACCTTAACCTAACCCATATTGTACCTTAACCTAACCCATATTGTACCTTAACCTAACCCATATTGTACCTTAACGTAACCTAATTTGTGCCTTAACGTAACCTAATTTGTGCCTTAACGTAACCTAATTTGTGCCTTAACGTAACCTAATTTGTGCCTTAACGTAACCTAATTTGTGCCTTAACGTAACCTAATTTGTGCCTTAACGTAACCTAATTTGTGCCTTAACGTAACCTAATTTGTGCCTTAACGTAACCTAATTTGTGCCTTAACGTAACCTAATTTGTGCCTTAACGTAACCTAATTTGTGCCTTAACGTAACCTAATTTGTGCCTTAACGTAACCTAATTTGTGCCTTAACGTAACCTAATTTGTGCCTTAACGTAACCTAATTTGTGCCTTAACGTAACCTAATTTGTGCCTTAACGTAACCTAATTTGTGCCTTAACGTAACCTAATTTGTGCCTTAACGTAACCTAATTTGTGCCTTAACGTAACCCATGTTGTGCCTTAACGTAACCCATGTTGTGCCTTAACGTAACCCAATTTGTGCCTTAACGTAACCCATGTTGTGCCTTAACCTAACCTATATTGTGCCTCAACCTAACCTATATTGCGCCTTAACCTGACGCACGTTGTCGCTGAACCTGCTCTGTAATTGTTATGCAACTCGTTAAATTAGTGTAGTGTTGCCTAACCGCAACCCTCGCAATATAGTTCGCTATTCGCACTGCCCGGTCCCCTGTGTATCGCGTCATGTTAAACACCTTGCAGGTGTTGCTGACTTTCCACATGCTCCTGCTATACACTGTAATGTGGATAGCAGCAGGACGTACATGCCCCCCCCCCTTCCCCCCTGCCTTCGCAAGCTGGTCGTTGAGAAGTTTGCATGTTCAATGCCCTTCGCATGCCGACGTACTCAGCCTACGTTGTGGTACGGCCTGTCACCTGTCCGCCGATGTACGCAAAACCCACAAACTGTACTGCACATTGGTCCGTATGTACTGAATGATACATCGTGGCACATGTGTGACCGTACGACGACTGCGCCTAGCAACGGCAGACCATACAGTCCAAATATTGTGCACGCAGCTACGTGTCGTCTCCCTATAAGAGCTGGATTGCAGTGTGGTACGCCATTCAGACGTGTGGGAGGAACGGACGCCCTGGATGGCGATCAGCATGAGCAGTCTGTTGATGTAGTGGAGCGTGTATTCGGACGTAGTCGTCTCTTCTCACACACCGTGATAGCATGTTGCACCGCGTTCCACATCTGCGACATCCTGCAGAGGCCGGCTGACAGTCGTTCGCGCAATGGACACCGCATACGTACGGGGGCTACCTTCCACGTGTTCTCGAGGCGTGCACATGTTGTTGCGTCTATGTGGGCAGACGTAGTGTGTTGTGACACCTGACACAGGCATGCAATACTCGTTGCAAATGGCGATGGACGTCTACGTTTGCTGGTGACGTTACGCAAATGAACAACAGGTAACCCGTTGTGGTGCGGTTGTTCTCGCTAGAGGTGAATCAGTGTTGGCGACGATCGGTCGAGCTATTAACCGGTTGTTTCAGGGATACCCACCATGCCCACGAACGTGAAAGGGGACCCACCATGCCCACGAACGCGAAAGGGGATCTGGGTGTGAGGCGATACGCGGCGGTGGCTGGGTGGGACCGTCCCCGGCCGGTGAGGGGGGGCCGCCCGGCGTGCTGGCAGCGCGGTGCGTGGGCGCACGCGCTACAGCCGGCTGGTGGGGGCGGCCAGTGGCAGGCGCGCCGGCCGACGGACGCGGCAGGC
>NW_026047200.1:32500-37500 GCF_023864345.2 Schistocerca serialis cubense
TTGTGCCTTAACCTAACCTACGTTGTGCCTTAACCTAACCTACGTTGTGCCTTAACCTAACCTACGTTGTGCCTTAACCTAACCTACGTTGTGCCTTAACCTAACCTACGTTGTGCCTTAACCTAACCTATGTTGTGCCTTAACCTAACCTATGTTGTGCCTTAACCTAACCTATGTTGTGCCTTAACCTAACCTATGTTGTGCCTTAACCTAACCTATGTTGTGCCTTAACCTAACCTATGTTGTGCCTTAACCTAACCTATGTTGTGCCTTAACCTAACCTATGTTGTGCCTTAACCTAACCTATGTTGTGCCTTAACCTAACCTATGTTGTGCCTTAACCTAACCTATGTTGTGCCTTAACCTAACCTACGTTGTGCCTTAACCTAACCTACGTTGTGCCTTAACCTAACCTACGTTGTGCCTTAACCTAACCTACGTTGTGCCTTAACCTAACCTACGTTGTGCCTTAACCTAACCTACGTTGTGCCTTAACCTAACCTACGTTGTGCCTTAACCTAACCTACGTTGTGCCTTAACCTAACCTACGTTGTGCCTTAACCTAACCTACGTTGTGCCTTAACCTAACCTACGTTGTGCCTTAACCTAACCTACGTTGTGCCTTAACCTAACCTACGTTGTGCCTTAACCTAACCTATGTTGTGCCTTAACCTAACCTATGTTGTGCCTTAACCTAACCTATGTTGTGCCTTAACCTAACCTATGTTGTGCCTTAACCTAACCTATGTTGTGCCTTAACCTAACCTATGTTGTGCCTTAACCTAACCTATGTTGTGCCTTAACCTAACCTATGTTGTGCCTTAACCTAACCTATGTTGTGCCTTAACCTAACCTATGTTGTGCCTTAACCTAACCTACGTTGTGCCTTAACCTAACCTACGTTGTGCCTTAACCTAACCCATATTGTACCTTAACCTAACCCATATTGTACCTTAACCTAACCCATATTGTACCTTAACCTAACCCATATTGTACCTTAACCTAACCCATATTGTACCTTAACGTAACCTAATTTGTGCCTTAACGTAACCTAATTTGTGCCTTAACGTAACCTAATTTGTGCCTTAACGTAACCTAATTTGTGCCTTAACGTAACCTAATTTGTGCCTTAACGTAACCTAATTTGTGCCTTAACGTAACCTAATTTGTGCCTTAACGTAACCTAATTTGTGCCTTAACGTAACCTAATTTGTGCCTTAACGTAACCTAATTTGTGCCTTAACGTAACCTAATTTGTGCCTTAACGTAACCTAATTTGTGCCTTAACGTAACCTAATTTGTGCCTTAACGTAACCTAATTTGTGCCTTAACGTAACCTAATTTGTGCCTTAACGTAACCTAATTTGTGCCTTAACGTAACCTAATTTGTGCCTTAACGTAACCTAATTTGTGCCTTAACGTAACCTAATTTGTGCCTTAACGTAACCCATGTTGTGCCTTAACGTAACCCATGTTGTGCCTTAACGTAACCCAATTTGTGCCTTAACGTAACCCATGTTGTGCCTTAACCTAACCTATATTGTGCCTCAACCTAACCTATATTGCGCCTTAACCTGACGCACGTTGTCGCTGAACCTGCTCTGTAATTGTTATGCATATGCAACCCGTTAAAGTAGTGTAGTGTTGCCTAACCGCAACCCTCGCAATATAGTTCGCTACTCGCACTGCCCGGTCCCCTGTGTATCGCGTCATGTTAAACACCTTGCAGGTGTTGCTGACTTTCCACATGCTCCTGCTATACACTGTAGTGTGGATAGCAGCAGGACGTACATGCCCCCCCCCCTTCCCCCCTGCCTTCGCAAGCTGGTCGGTGAGAAGTTTGCATGTTCAATGCCCTTCGCATGCCGACGTACTCAGCCTACGTTGTGGTACGGCCTGTCACCTGTCCGCCGATGTACGCAAAACCCACAAACTGTACTGCACATTGCTCCGTATGTACTGAATGATACATCGTGGCCCATGTGACCGTATGACGACAGCGCCTAGCAACGGCGGACCATACAGTCCAAATATTGTGCACGCAGCTACGTGTCGTCTCCCTATAAGAGCTGGATTGCAGTGTGGTACGCCATACAGACGTGTGGGAGGAACGGACGCCCTGGATGGCGATCAGCATGAGCAGTCTGTTGATGTAGTGGAGCGTGTATTCGGACGTAGTCGTCTCTTCTCACACACCGTGATAGCATGTTGCACCGCGTTCCACATCTGCGACATGCTGCAGAGGCGGGCTGACAGTCGTTCGCGCAATGGACACCGCATACGTACGGGGTCTACCTTCCACGTGTTCTCTAGGCGTGCACATGTTGTTGCGTCTATGTGGGCAGACGTAGTGTGTTGTGACACCTGACACAGGCATGCAATACTCGTTGCAAATGGCGATGGACGTGTACGTTTGCTGGTGACGTTACGCAAATGAACAACCGGTAACCCGTTGTGGTGCGGTTGTTCTCGCTAGAGGTGAATCAGTGTTGGCGACGATCGGTCGAGCTATTAACCGGTTGTTTCAGGGATACCCACCATGCCCACGAACGTGAAAGGGGACCCACCATGCCCACGAACGTGAAAGGGGATCTGGGTGTGAGGCGATACGCGGCGGTGGCTGGGTGGGACCGTCCCCGGCCGGTGAGGGGGGGCCGCCCGGCGTGCTGGCAGCGCGGTGCGTGGGCGCACGCGCTACAGCCGGCTGGTGGGGGCGGCCGGTGGCAGGCGCGCCGGCCGACGGACGCGGCAGGCGGCGCAGCTGCGCGCCGGCGCCCCCTGCTCGCGGCGCCTTGCGGCCAAAGTAGGTCCTCGCGGGCCCGGTGCGAAGCGCGGTGGCCATCTGCAGTGTGCTGGTCCGATTGAGGACTTTGTGCGCTGAGGATGCGCCGCCGCCCGGCGCTCGGCGCCGCGACGCCGTCTGCTGCTCGGTCGCCCCAGCGGTTCTCGCAGGTGGTTTGTATCGCAGCTGTGCGGACGTGTTGGCGCGTGCGCTGTGCTGGGAGAGTTCGCTTCGGCACCCAAGTAGGGCTTTTGTCCTTCTGTGGCGCTGGCGTTGGAGCTGCCGGTCACCGTAGGTGGCGCGTGTTGTCTCCCGCCGGCAATGCCACGACAGCACGCTCCCGGGCCTCTGTCGGCAGCGGCAAGCTCAGTTGGGAGCACGGGTGGTCGCACCTAAAGCGTCTACTCGCCTAACTCCGGGCGATTGCGCCTCTCTCGAACCCGACCAAGTACTTAGGACGGCGCTGCGCGCCGCCGGGACCTGAGAGGGTTTCGAGGTGTGTTGTGCAGGGGAGCTCAGCCTCCTCCTGTTTGCAGAATAATTGAGCGGACGCTTGCGTGTTCGCGCGGGCCCCCGGGACACACTCCCGGGCGGCCGGCTGCTCAGCTCTAGTTGACGCAGCTCCCTGGTTGATCCTGCCAGTAGTCATATGCTTGTCTCAAAGATTAAGCCATGCATGTCTCAGTACAAGCCGCATTAAGGTGAAACCGCGAATGGCTCATTAAATCAGTTATGGTTCCTTAGATCGTACCCACGTTACTTGGATAACTGTGGTAATTCTAGAGCTAATACATGCAAACAGAGTCCCGACCAGAGATGGAAGGGACGCTTTTATTAGATCAAAACCAATCGGTCGGCTCGTCCGGTCCGTTTGCCTTGGTGACTCTGAATAACTTAGGGCTGATCGCACGGTCCTCGTACCGGCGACGCATCTTTCAAATGTCTGCCTTATCAACTGTCGATGGTAGGTTCTGCGCCTACCATGGTTGTAACGGGTAACGGGGAATCAGGGTTCGATTCCGGAGAGGGAGCCTGAGAAACGGCTACCACATCCAAGGAAGGCAGCAGGCGCGCAAATTACCCACTCCCGGCACGGGGAGGTAGTGACGAAAAATAACGATACGGGACTCATCCGAGGCCCCGTAATCGGAATGAGTACACTTTAAATCCTTTAACGAGTATCTATTGGAGGGCAAGTCTGGTGCCAGCAGCCGCGGTAATTCCAGCTCCAATAGCGTATATTAAAGTTGTTGCGGTTAAAAAGCTCGTAGTTGGATTTGTGTCCCACGCTGTTGGTTCACCGCCCGTCGGTGTTTAACTGGCATGTATCGTGGGACGTCCTGCCGGTGGGGCGAGCCGAAGGCGTGCGACCGCCTCGTGCGTGCTCGTGCGTCCCGAGGCGGACCCCGTTGAAATCCTACCAGGGTGCTCTTTATTGAGTGTCTCGGTGGGCCGGCACGTTTACTTTGAACAAATTAGAGTGCTTAAAGCAGGCAAGCCCGCCTGAATACTGTGTGCATGGAATAATGGAATAGGACCTCGGTTCTATTTTGTTGGTTTTCGGAACCCGAGGTAATGATTAATAGGGACAGGCGGGGGCATTCGTATTGCGACGTTAGAGGTGAAATTCTTGGATCGTCGCAAGACGAACAGAAGCGAAAGCATTTGCCAAGTATGTTTTCATTAATCAAGAACGAAAGTTAGAGGTTCGAAGGCGATCAGATACCGCCCTAGTTCTAACCATAAACGATGCCAGCCAGCGATCCGCCGCAGTTCCTCCGATGACTCGGCGGGCAGCCTCCGGGAAACCAAAGCTTTTGGGTTCCGGGGGAAGTATGGTTGCAAAGCTGAAACTTAAAGGAATTGACGGAAGGGCACCACCAGGAGTGGAGCCTGCGGCTTAATTTGACTCAACACGGGAAACCTCACCAGGCCCGGACACCGGAAGGATTGACAGATTGATAGCTCTTTCTTGATTCGGTGGGTGGTGGTGCATGGCCGTTCTTAGTTGGTGGAGCGATTTGTCTGGTTAATTCCGATAACGAACGAGACTCTAGCCTGCTAACTAGTCGCGTGACATCCTTCGTGCTGTCAGCGATTACTTTTCTTCTTAGAGGGACAGGCGGCTTCTAGCCGCACGAGATTGAGCAATAACAGGTCTGTGATGCCCTTAGATGTTCTGGGCCGCACGCGCGCTACACTGAAGGAATCAGCGTGT
>NW_026047200.1:45000-50000 GCF_023864345.2 Schistocerca serialis cubense
AACCTAACCTATATCGTACCTTAACCTAACCTATATCGTACCTTAACCTAACCTATATCGTACCTTAACCTAACCTATATCGTACCTTAACCTAACCTATATCGTACCTTAACCTAACCTATATCGTACCTTAACCTAACCTATATCGTGCCTTAACCTAACCTATATCGTGCCTTAACCTAACCTATATCGTGCCTTAACCTAACCTATATCGTGCCTTAACCTAACCTATATCGTGCCTTAACCTAACCTATATCGTGCCTTAACCTAACCTATATCGTGCCTTAACCTAACCTATATCGTGCCTTAACCTAACCTATATCGTGCCTTAACCTAACCTAATTTGTGCCTTAACCTAACCTAATTTGTGCCTTAACCTAACCTAATTTGTGCCTTAACCTAACCTAATTTGTGCCTTAACCTAACCTAATTTGTGCCTTAACCTAACCTAATTTGTGCCTTAACCTAACCTAATTTGTGCCTTAACCTAACCTAATTTGTGCCGTAACCTAACCTAATTTGTGCCGTAACGTAACCCATGTTGTGCCGTAACGTAACCCATGTTGTGCCGTAACGTAACCCATGTTGTGCCGTAACGTAACCCATGTTGTGCCGTAACGTAACCCATGTTGTGCCGTAACGTAACCCATGTTGTGCCGTAACGTAACCCATGTTGTGCCGTAACCTAACCCATGTTGTGCCTTAACCTAACCCATGTTGTGCCTTAACCTAACCCATGTTGTGCCTTAACCTAACCCATGTTGTGCCTTAACCTAACCCATGTTGTGCCTTAACCTAACCCATGTTGTGCCTTAACCTAACCCACGTTGTGCCTTAACCTAACCTACGTTGTGCCTTAACCTAACCCATGTTGTGCCTTAACCTAACCCATGTTGTGCCTTAACCTAACCCATGTTGTGCCTTAACCTAACCCATGTTGTGCCTTAACCTAACCCATGTTGTGCCTTAACCTAACCCATGTTGTGCCTTAACCTAACCCATGTTGTGCCTTAACCTAACCCATGGTGTGCCTTAACCTAACCCATGTTGTGCCTTAACCTAACCCATGTTGTGCCTTAACCTAACCCACGTTGTGCCTTAACCTAACCCACGTTGTGCCTTAACCTAACCCACGTTGTGCCTTAACCTAACCCACGTTGTGCCTTAACCTAACCTACGTTGTGCCTTAACCTAACCCATGTTGTGCCTTAACCTAACCCATGTTGTGCCTTAACCTAACCCATGTTGTGCCTTAACCTAACCCATGTTGTGCCTTAACCTAACCCATGTTGTGCCTTAACCTAACCCATGGTGTGCCTTAACCTAACCCATGGTGTGCCTTAACCTAACCCATGGTGTGCCTTAACCTAACCCATGTTGTGCCTTAACCTAACCCATGTTGTGCCTTAACCTAACCCATGTTGTGCCTTAACCTAACCCATGTTGTGCCTTAACCTAACCCATGTTGTGCCTTAACCTAACCCATGTTGTGCCTTAACCTAACCCATGTTGTGCCTTAACCTAACCCATGTTGTGCCTTAACCTAACCCATGTTGTGCCTTAACCTAACCCATGTTGTGCCTTAACCTAACCCATGTTGTGCCTTAACCTAACCCATGTTGTGCCTTAACCTAACCCATGTTGTGCCTTAACCTAACCCATGTTGTGCCTTAACCTAACCCATGTTGTGCCTTAACCTAACCCATGTTGTGCCTTAACCTAACCCATGTTGTGCCTTAACCTAACCCATGTTGTGCCTTAACCTAACCCATGTTGTGCCTTAACCTAACCCATGTTGTGCCTTAACCTAACCCATGTTGTGCCTTAACCTAACCCATGTTGTGCCTTAACCTAACCCATGTTGTGCCTTAACCTAACCCATGTTGTGCCTTAACCTAACCCATGTTGTGCCTTAACCTAACCCATGTTGTGCCTTAACCTAACCCATGTTGTGCCTTAACCTAACCCATGTTGTGCCTTAACCTAACCCATGTTGTGCCTTAACCTAACCCATGTTGTGCCTTAACCTAACCCATGTTGTGCCTTAACCTAACCCATGTTGTGCCTTAACCTAACCCATGTTGTGCCTTAACCTAACCCATGTTGTGCCTTAACCTAACCCATGTTGTGCCTTAACCTAACCCATGTTGTGCCTTAACCTAACCCATGTTGTGCCTTAACGTAACCCATGTTGTGCCTTAACGTAACCCATGTTGTGCCTTAACCTAACCTATAATGTGCCTTAACCTAACCTAAAGTGCGCCGTAACCTAAACTATATTGCGCCTTAACCTGACGCACGTTGTCGCTGAACCTGCTCTGTAATTGTTATGCAACCCGTTAAAGTAGTGTAGTGTTGCCTAACCGCAACCCTCGCAATATAGTTCGCTACTCGCACTGCCCGGTCCCCTGTGTATCGCGTCATGTTAAACACCTTGCAGGTGTTGCTGACTTTCCACATGCTCCTGCTATACACTGTAGTGTGGATAGCAGCAGGACGTACATGCCCCCCCCCCTTCCCCCCTGCCTTCGCAAGCTGGTCGGTGAGAAGTTTGCATGTTCAATGCCCTTCGCATGCCGACGTACTCAGCCTACGTTGTGGTACGGCCTGTCACCTGTCCGCCGATGTACGCAAAACCCACAAACTGTACTGCACATTGCTCCGTATGTACTGAATGATACATCGTGGCCCATGTGACCGTATGACGACAGCGCCTAGCAACGGCGGACCATACAGTCCAAATATTGTGCACGCAGCTACGTGTCGTCTCCCTATAAGAGCTGGATTGCAGTGTGGTACGCCATACAGACGTGTGGGAGGAACGGACGCCCTGGATGGCGATCAGCATGAGCAGTCTGTTGATGTAGTGGAGCGTGTATTCGGACGTAGTCGTCTCTTCTCACACACCGTGATAGCATGTTGCACCGCGTTCCACATCTGCGACATGCTGCAGAGGCGGGCTGACAGTCGTTCGCGCAATGGACACCGCATACGTACGGGGTCTACCTTCCACGTGTTCTCTAGGCGTGCACATGTTGTTGCGTCTATGTGGGCAGACGTAGTGTGTTGTGACACCTGACACAGGCATGCAATACTCGTTGCAAATGGCGATGGACGTGTACGTTTGCTGGTGACGTTACGCAAATGAACAACCGGTAACCCGTTGTGGTGCGGTTGTTCTCGCTAGAGGTGAATCAGTGTTGGCGACGATCGGTCGAGCTATTAACCGGTTGTTTCAGGGATACCCACCATGCCCACGAACGTGAAAGGGGACCCACCATGCCCACGAACGTGAAAGGGGATCTGGGTGTGAGGCGATACGCGGCGGTGGCTGGGTGGGACCGTCCCCGGCCGGTGAGGGGGGGCCGCCCGGCGTGCTGGCAGCGCGGTGCGTGGGCGCACGCGCTACAGCCGGCTGGTGGGGGCGGCCGGTGGCAGGCGCGCCGGCCGACGGACGCGGCAGGCGGCGCAGCTGCGCGCCGGCGCCCCCTGCTCGCGGCGCCTTGCGGCCAAAGTAGGTCCTCGCGGGCCCGGTGCGAAGCGCGGTGGCCATCTGCAGTGTGCTGGTCCGATTGAGGACTTTGTGCGCTGAGGATGCGCCGCCGCCCGGCGCTCGGCGCCGCGACGCCGTCTGCTGCTCGGTCGCCCCAGCGGTTCTCGCAGGTGGTTTGTATCGCAGCTGTGCGGACGTGTTGGCGCGTGCGCTGTGCTGGGAGAGTTCGCTTCGGCACCCAAGTAGGGCTTTTGTCCTTCTGTGGCGCTGGCGTTGGAGCTGCCGGTCACCGTAGGTGGCGCGTGTTGTCTCCCGCCGGCAATGCCACGACAGCACGCTCCCGGGCCTCTGTCGGCAGCGGCAAGCTCAGTTGGGAGCACGGGTGGTCGCACCTAAAGCGTCTACTCGCCTAACTCCGGGCGATTGCGCCTCTCTCGAACCCGACCAAGTACTTAGGACGGCGCTGCGCGCCGCCGGGACCTGAGAGGGTTTCGAGGTGTGTTGTGCAGGGGAGCTCAGCCTCCTCCTGTTTGCAGAATAATTGAGCGGACGCTTGCGTGTTCGCGCGGGCCCCCGGGACACACTCCCGGGCGGCCGGCTGCTCAGCTCTAGTTGACGCAGCTCCCTGGTTGATCCTGCCAGTAGTCATATGCTTGTCTCAAAGATTAAGCCATGCATGTCTCAGTACAAGCCGCATTAAGGTGAAACCGCGAATGGCTCATTAAATCAGTTATGGTTCCTTAGATCGTACCCACGTTACTTGGATAACTGTGGTAATTCTAGAGCTAATACATGCAAACAGAGTCCCGACCAGAGATGGAAGGGACGCTTTTATTAGATCAAAACCAATCGGTCGGCTCGTCCGGTCCGTTTGCCTTGGTGACTCTGAATAACTTAGGGCTGATCGCACGGTCCTCGTACCGGCGACGCATCTTTCAAATGTCTGCCTTATCAACTGTCGATGGTAGGTTCTGCGCCTACCATGGTTGTAACGGGTAACGGGGAATCAGGGTTCGATTCCGGAGAGGGAGCCTGAGAAACGGCTACCACATCCAAGGAAGGCAGCAGGCGCGCAAATTACCCACTCCCGGCACGGGGAGGTAGTGACGAAAAATAACGATACGGGACTCATCCGAGGCCCCGTAATCGGAATGAGTACACTTTAAATCCTTTAACGAGTATCTATTGGAGGGCAAGTCTGGTGCCAGCAGCCGCGGTAATTCCAGCTCCAATAGCGTATATTAAAGTTGTTGCGGTTAAAAAGCTCGTAGTTGGATTTGTGTCCCACGCTGTTGGTTCACCGCCCGTCGGTGTTTAACTGGCATGTATCGTGGGACGTCCTGCCGGTGGGGCGAGCCGAAGGCGTGCGACCGCCTCGTGCGTGCTCGTGCGTCCCGAGGCGGACCCCGTTGAAATCCTACCAGGGTGCTCTTTATTGAGTGTCTCGGTGGGCCGGCACGTTTACTTTGAACAAATTAGAGTGCTTAAAGCAGGCAAGCCCGCCTGA